>NC_143051.1:36335000-36512500 GCF_057628025.1 Oncorhynchus mykiss | reverse complement strand
TGTGTTTACGGACATATTCAATCTCTCCGTATCCCAGTCTGCTGTCCCCACATGCTTTACAATGGCCACCATTGTTCCTGTACCCAAGAAGGCAAAGGTGACTGAACTAAAGGACTATCGCCCCGTGGCACTCACTTCCGTCATCATGAAGTGCTTTGAGAGAATAGTCAAGAATCAATCACCGTCACCTTACCTGCCACCCTAAAACCACTTCAATTTGCATACCACCCCAATAGGTCCACAGACGATGCAACCGCCATCACACTGCACACTGCCCTATCCCATCTGGACAAGAGGAATAACTATGTAAGAATGCTGTTCATTGACTACAGCTCAGCATTCAACACCATAGTACCCTCCAAGCTCATCATTAAGCTTGAGGCCCTGGGTCTCATCGGAGCCCTGTGCAATTGGGTCCTGGACTTCCTGACGGGCCGCCCCCAAGTGTTGAAATTAAGAATCTCCACTTTGCTGATCCTCAACACTGGGGCCCCACAAGGGTGCATGCTCAACCCACTCCTGTACTCCATGTTCACCCATGACTGCGTGGCCATGCACGCCTCCAACTCAATCATCAAGTTTGCAGATGACACAACAGTAGTGGACTTGATTACCAACAACGACGAGACAGCCCACAGGGAGAAGCTGAGGGCACTCTGAGTGTGGTGTCAGGAAAACAACCTCTCACTCAATGTCAACAAAACAAAGGAGATGATTGAGTAAAGTTCGTTATTTTACTCAGTTCTGTGTCCTGTGCCTGACTCTGTTCACACCTCTGCACAACTAACACCTGACAGTAGAATAATATTGAAGACATCAAAACTGTGAAATAACACATATGGAATCATGTAGTAATCAAAAAAGTGTGCAACAATCAAAACATATTTATATTTGAGATTATTCAAATAGCCACCCTTTGCCTTGATGACAGCTTTGCACACTCTTGGAATTATCTCAACCAGCTTCATGAGGTAGTCATCTGGAATGCATTTCAATTAACAGGTGTGCCTTCAACCTGTTAAGGATATGGCAGACATACGCCCCCTTTGGAGAGATTGGGTACCCCTAGTAAACTGGAAAAAAAATCTGTCAAAAATTGCTAATATATGCAAATAAGACTTATTATTGGATAGAAAACACTCTAAAGATTCTAAAACCGTTGGAATTATGTCTGTAAGTATAGCAGAACTCACAGGGCAGGCATTCTTCCAAACTAGTTTTTGTGGCCATGAAAGTTGGAGCAACTTTGACGTCATGGCCCCCACCCTTCCCAACCAGCTATCATTCTGGGGACACTTTCTATCTCTTCCGCTAGATGTCCTCTTTCATTAGAGCTTCGTTCAAATCCCGCGAGAATTGACCCTATGGGAGTGAAATTAGTGCGTGCCACGAGAGAATAGGCTGTGCGTGTGGGCGCGAATTGGTCCCAGCCATTCCTTTGTTTCCAGCACTCAAGAGAAGGGCAGACGATGGCCGATTGAATTGAAGTTTGTTTTGCACGTCTAAAACATCATAAAGCTTGCTTCTGCACTTAGTTTGACCTGTTTAGTCGACATATAATGTGTAATTTTGAAGTTTTGATGCGCAACTTATCCGGACCAGAGGACGTTTTGGGTGCATTTCAGCTGATGTTATTAGCAGTAGCTAATACCAAGACGCAAGACTTGAAACCAAACGATGTATTGGGTAAGTATGAAGCCTTCCAGAACATTCTGAACGAAGACCATCGAAGGTAAGGGAATATTTATGCTTAAATCTGTGTTTCTGTTGACTCCAACATTACGTGGAAATGTAGCTTGGAACTGAGCGCTGTCTCAGCATATGGAATAGTGTGCGATTTCTGTAACGTTAAAAATAAATCTAACACAGCGGTTGCATAAAGAAGCAGTGTATCTTTCTAACTATATGTAGAACATGTATATTTAGTCAAAGTTTATGATGTCTATTTACGTTATCTTGCCGCGCTACATAGATTTCCTGCGGGCATTTTTGAGTAATTTCTGAAGGTGAACTCACTGTAAATGGACATTTATGGATATAAATGGCATATTATTGAAAAAAAAAAATATGTACTGTGTAATATGTCATATTACTGTCATCTGATGAAGATTTTCAAAAGGTTAGTGAGCGATTTATTTTTTAATCCTGCGTTTGTTGATTGCATGTTTTGGCTATTGAAATGAGCTGTGTCTGGTGGTGGTTTTACATATATATGTGCTATGTTTTCGCCGTAAAACATTTTAGAAATCTGACTTGCTGGCTAGATGTACAAGATGTTTATCTTTCATTTGAGCTATTGGACTTGTTAATGTGTGGAGGTTAAATATTTTTAAGAATGTTTTTGCGTTCCATGCGCCACCGTTTCAGCTGAACGTGGGAGGGTTGATTCCCAATTGGGAACCAGTATCGTAGACAGGTTAAAAGTTAATTTGTGTAACTTCTTTCCTTCTTAATGCTTTTGAGACAATTAGTTTTGTTGTGACAAGGTAGGGGGGATACAGAAGGTAGCCCTATTTGGTAAAAGACCAAGTCCATATTATGGCAAGAACATCTCAAATAAGCAAAGAGAAATGACAGTCCATCATTACGTTTAAGACATGAAGGTTAGTCAACATGGAACATTTCAAGAACTTTGAAAGTTTCTTCATGTGCAGAGGATAACTTCATTAGAGTTACCAGCCTCCTCAACGGAGGAGACTGTGTGAATCAGGCCTTCATGGTCGAATTGCTGCAAAGAAACCACAACTAAAGGACACCAATGAGAAGAAGAGACTTGCTTGGGCCAAGAAACATGAGCAATGGATGTTAGACCGGTGGAAATTTGTCCTTTGGTCTGGAGACCAAATTTGAGATTTTTGGTTCCAACCGCCGTGTCTTTGTGAGAGACGCGGTGTGGGTGAACGGATGATCTCCGCATGTGTATTTCCCACCGTAAAGCATTGAGGAGGAGGTGTGATGGTGTGGGGGTGCTTTGCTGGTGACACTGTCTGTGATTTATTTAGAATTCAAGGCACACTTAACCAGAGAAACAGATGTCTCACAAGTCCTCAACTGGCATCTTTATTAAATAGTACCTGCAAAACAACAGTCTCAACATCAACAGTGAAGAGGCAAATCCGGGATGCTGACCTTCTATTCTAGGCAGAGTTCCTCTGTCCAGTGTCTGTGTTCATTTACCCATCTTAATGTTTTCTTTTTATTGGCCAGTCTGAGATATGGCTTTTTCTTTGCAACTCTGCCTAGAAGGCCAGCATCCCGGAGTCGCCTCTTCACTGTTGATGTTGAGAAGTTTTGCGGGTACTATTAAATGAAGCTGACAGTTGAGAACTTGTGAGGTGTCTGTTTCTCAAACTAGACACTCCAATGTACTTGTCTTCTTGCTCAGTTGTGCACCAGGGCCTCCCACTCCTCTTTCTATTCTGGTTAGAGCCAGTTTGCGCTGTTCTGTGAAGGGAGTAGTACTCAGTGTTGTACGAGATCTTCGGTTTCTTGGCAATTTCTCGCATGAAATAGCCTTCATTTTTCAGAACAAGAATAGACTGACGAGTTTCAGAAGAAAGTTCTTTGTTTCTGGCCATTTTGAGCCAGTAATCGAACCCACAAATGCTGATGCTCCAGGTACTCAACTAGTCTAAAGAAGGCCAGTTTTATTGCTTCTTTAATCAGCACAACAGTTTGCAGCTGTGCTAACATAATTTCAAAATGGTTTTCTAATGATCAATTAGCCTTTTCAAGTGATAAACTTGGATTAGTTAACACAACGTGCCACCGGAACACAGGAGTGACGGTTGCTGATAATGGGCCTCTGTACGTCTGTAGATATTCCATTAAAAATCAGCCGTTTCCAGCTGCAATAGTCATTTACAACATTAACAATGTCTACACTGTATTTCTGATCAATTTGATGTTATTTTAATGGATTAATTGCTTTATCTCAACAGACCAGAGTTTAAATAGACAATCAAGTGTTTTATTTTTCATTCATTTACCTTTCAAAATCCCTTCAGTCTTTTGGAATGCACCAAAGCAAGCCTGTTAAATGTATACTGTTAAATGTATATTACCAATCATAGTTAAAATGTAAAAAATTGTTTTTACAAATTTTATGCCAACTTGCATATGAATGCCTGCCGAACTGCTCATTTGATGAATACATCATTTAAAACGGTCGGACCCTAAAAATATGACTCAATAAATCATTTACGGGGTAACTATCGGGCCTGTTCGCAAGGCATATGGCAGCTCCACAGGACTTAAAAACCTCTGAAATTGCTTTGGCAAGCCGCTCAAGGGAAGGAGCAATAGAAAGGGGGAATAAGTCATTACGGGACGCTCTGCTATACTCCGTCTGAAAACACTTTGGAGCAGCCTTTTTTTCTCTCCACACTGCCTATATGGAATAAGTGTTGATCTCAGTCATTATTGACTCGCCCAGCCATCTCATAACCTAGCTATTGACTGAGCTATTTGGTGCAGCAAATTATACTGCTCCCACAGAACAGCTTTATATTCTAGCACTAGCCATGTGAGTACAACTACTTGGGAAAAGACTAGAGTTACAGAATAGGGTTTTTGATTAAATGAAGAAGTGCTAGTTGTAGCAGTTGGACAGAGGCAATATGGGAATAATAGACCTATCTAGGGACAACCTTGTTAAATTGAATGTCAAGATGCTTCGAGTTATACTTCGTGTGAAATTGCATGTGGAATGTGATTGTTATGATTCTATATATTTGCATACGGTATACGAGTGCAATATTGCAATGTGCTTATGAATGCATACTTTATGTTTATCACAATTATCACCATCATCATATAATACAGTATGAATGCCGAGATATCCCTTTCTTATACAGTTCTCCTGTGAAACGTTCTCACGTTCTCCCCTCTCTGACTGGACGTTGAGTCAGATCGTTTGTTCAGTGTTCCTGGATAGCTGGGAAGTGTGAGGTGTTCCAAGCGAGTGCCTGAAACCTTCTGTTCGACCACCCGTGTAAAAACACCTCGTACACAGAGTCACGGTGCTGACTTCATTGTGTCTACGCAGCAGCGGAGAGGGGAGGGGAGGTATAGGGAAAGGGGAGAGAGCGAGAGAGCGATGTAAAGAGGTGAGACTAAACCATGCTGCTGCACTAGTGTTTTCTCTCTCAGTGGGTGCCCAACAAACACCAGGGCCGGGATGAGAGGGGCCTAGAATCACACAGACCAGTCTTGGCTCGAACCCTGCACAATCTCCCTTCCAAACAATGCAACCAAGTGTTAAATGTACGCATGCCAGCCCCAGCCAGTTTAACACAACATCACATGACAATACGTGGAGCCTCGATGGAGAAAAAGACATCACAGAATGCATTATTCATTGAATTTATTGTATAATTCCATAGATATGCATTACATAGTTACATATACTGTATAGCCTGTCATTGATTACAAATGTTTCCCTCAGTTCCAATAAATATTGAATCTATAGTATTAAAAATGAATATTTTTCTCCCCCTTTTTTTCTCTCCCCAATTTCATGGTATCCAATTGGTAGTAGTTACAGTCTTGTCTCATCGCTGCAACTCCCGTACGGACTCGGGAGAGGCGAAGGTCGAGATCCACACAACACAGCCAAGCCGCACTGCTTATTGACACCAAAGGAATAGGGAAGTGATGGAGAGAGGAGGAGAAAGAAGAGGAGGAAGAGGGGAGTGATGGAGAGAGGAGCAGAAGGAGGAGGAAGAGGGGAGTGGTGGAGAAAGGAGGAGGAGGGGAGTGATGGAGAGAGGAGGAGGAGTGATGGAGAGAGGAGGAGGAGTGATGGAGAGAGGAGGAGGAGTGATGGAGAGAGGAGGAGGAGTGATGGAGAGAGGAGGAGGAGTGATGGAGAAGGAGGAGGAGGAGGAGTGATGGAGAGAGGAGGAGGAGTGATGGAGAGAGGAGGGCGGGAGTGATGGAGAGAGGAGGAGGAGTGATGGAGAGAGGAGGAGGAGTGATGGAGAGAGGAGGAGGAGTGATGGAGAGAGGAGGAGGAGTGATGGAGAGAGGAGGAGGAGGAGTGATGGAGAGAGGAGGAGGAAGAGGGTAGTGATGGAAAAAGTAGGAGGAGGAGTGATGGAGAGAGGAGGAGGAAGAGGGGAGTGATGGAGAGAGGAGCAGAAGGAGGAGGAAGAGGGGAGTGGTGGAGAAAGGAGGAGGAGGGGAGTGATGGAGAGAGGAGGAGGAGTGATGGAGAGAGGAGGATGGGAGTGATGGAGAGAGGAGAAGGGGAGTGATGGAGAGAGGAGGACGAGGGGAGTGATGGAGAGAGGAGGAGGAGGAGGAGGGGAGTGATGAAGAGAGGAGGAGGAGGGGAGTGATGGAGAGAGGAGGACGAGGGGAGTGATGGAGAGGAGGAGGAGGGGAGTGATGAAGAGAGGAGGAGGAGGAGGGGAGTGATGGAGAGAGGAGGAGGGGAGTGATGGAGAGAGGAGTAGGGGAGTGATGGAGGAGGAGGGCGGGAGTGATGGAGAGGAGGAGGAGGGGAGTGATGGAGAGAGGAGGAGGGGAGTGATGGAGAGAGGAGGAGGGGAGTGATGGAGGAGGAGGGCGGGAGTGATGGAGAGGAGGAGGAGGGGAGTGATGGAGAGAGGAGGAGGGGAGTGATGGAGAGAGGAGGAGGGGAGTGATGGAGGAGGAGGGCGGGAGTGATGGAGAGGAGGAGGAGGGGAGTGATGGAGAGAGGAGGAGGGGAGTGATGGAGGAGGAGGGCGGGAGTGATGGAGAGGAGGAGGAGGGGAGTGATGGAGAGAGGAGGAGGGGAGTGATGGAGGAGGAGGGCGGGAGTGATGGAGAGGAGGAGGAGGGGAGTGATGGAGAGAGGAGGAGGGGAGTGATGGAGAGAGGAGGAGGGGAGTGAAGGTGAGAGGAGGAGGGGAGTGATGGAGAGAGGAGGAGGGGAGTGATGGAGAGGCGGAGGAGGGGAGTGATGGAGAGAGGAGGAGGGGAGTGAAGGAGAGAGGAGGAGGGGAGTGATGGAGAGGCCGAGGAGGGGAGTGATGGAGAGAGGAGGAGGGGAGTGAAGGAGAGAGGAGGAGGGGAGTGATGGAGAGAGGAGGAGGGGAGTGATGGAGAGAGGAGGAGGGGAGTGATGGAGAGAGGAGGAGGGGAGTAAAGGAGAGGAGGAGGAGGGGAGTGATGGAGAGAGGAGGAGGGGAGTGATGGAGGAGGAGGGCGGGAGTGATGGAGAGGAGGAGGAGGGGAGTGATGTAGAGGAGGAGGGCGGGAGTGTTGGAGAGGAGGAGGAGGGGAGTGATGGAGAGAGGAGGAGGGGAGTGAAGGAGAGAGGAGGTTTTTCTGTACAATAGCCCATGGACCCACTTTGTTAAGATAACAGAGTGCCACTGCCGCAGCGCTATCACCTGGGGCAACAGCCAATCGGCAGCACTTTTCCAGAATCCTATAGGGGTTCCATCTCTCTTTTCTGACCCCCCCCCCCCCCCCCCCCCCGCCCCCCCTGTAGGTAATGAGATGGGTCCTGCATGCCTAGTTAAGTGTGCACATTATCCATAACCTGATCATGGAGAGATGGAGATAGAGAGAGGGAAAGAAGGGTGGAGAGAGAGAGAGAGTGAGACGGAGTGAGATAGAGCAGGGTGGGAAGAGGAGAGAAAGCATTTCGGAGAGACGTGGGGCCTTTTTGAAGAGGACACGGGCGCTGCACAATCATGGCATACTTCAAACAGCCTTCATTAAAACATTGCCTGGAGACCAGAAACCCCCGCTCCTTCTCTCCACTTTTCTCTCCCTCTTTTCTTCTCTCTCCCTCTTTCTCTCCTCTCCTCAGCTGCAGTGACAGCAGGTAAAGAGGGAGTGAAGGAGGGAGGGACAAAGAGGAGAGAGAGAGAGGGAGATAAGAGAGAGATCAGCGAGGCAACAAAACGGGGTCTTTGGAGTGGATAATGTATTTTCTTAGGGACTGTTTTCTCTTGTGGTTGCTCATGTATGCCCAGGAATCCTTTCTGATCCTATTTTGTTCTTCTCTATGGTGAGGTTACAGAGAGAACAATATGTGTGCATGTGCTTGAGTGAAGAATTCAAATGGGACCAATGCCAATGGCTAAGGATTGTCGGAGCCTACTGTAGCTTGTCTGGTCCAAGTGTAAAAAAAACATTAAGAACTCCTGCTCTTTCCATGACATAGGCCGACCAGGTGAATCCAGGTGAAAGCTATGATCTCTTATTGATGTCACTAGCTACATTAGTGTGGATGAAGGGGAGGAGAACCGGTGAAAGAATGATTTTTAAGCCTGGAGACAATTGAGACATGGATTGTGTATGTGGGCCATTCAGAGGGTGAATTGGCGAGACAAAAGGCGAATGCATGTGCATTTGAAGGGGGTATGGTAGTAGGTGCCAGAGAGAATAAGGGTTAGCTTCAGGATAATGTTATGACCATGAGGACAAGAGGACAGTAAAGTATCTCCCACAAACAGTACAATATTAATAACTCCTTAATCCACAGTACTCGTAGTATAAAAACCTTTCCTACCATCATCGGGTTCAACATTTTATCTGACGAATATCTCATGAATATAGCATTATAACTTGAATGCCTGTTCTACTATTCCTGACAGCAGTCTTCAGATGTATATCGCCACGGGTTAGATGAGTTGAAATTATAATCGGCATGAAAAACGTTGTTTCATTTTCCATTATTTGTTAGCAGGCATTTTGCTGCTCATCACGACGGAGGTGTACTCCTGAGAGTTGGTGGAAGATCAGTGACTCGGTCCATTGGTAATTCATCAGAGTACAGCAGACTTGATTAGACGTTTGGACGTCGACATGGGCCAAAGGGAGGTAATGAAAGCAGGAGTAGCTCGTCACTTAGCGGCACACGGATATTTGTCACCACTCGATGATGCGGCCGAATTGTCGAACGCGATGAAAACAGCTTGGTGACAGAAGTCAGTTAAAAAGTGTCACGACAGCTTCATTCGTCTCATATATTGACGTGTGGAAGAGAAAACGAATGACACTTCGAATCACCTTTTATCCTTCTTTTTACATGATTAATAAGGCAGAAGAATATTGAAAATGTTTTAAAAGTTTGTTTAAAAAAAAAAATCCAATGTTAATGTCTCTGGGCAGTAGATAACGTGTCCTTTGCGAGAATGAAGATGCATTTTCCGATGTCTTAGGAGAGACATTTCTTGTTGCTAAGGTAATGAGATCTCCAGGGGTCCGGAGCTCACAAAAACTGTTTGTGATGAATAGATAATTATACATGGGGAGAAACAAAGCAAAGATAGGATCAGCATGTTACACGTATCCCGCTCATTGCATTGCCTCTGTGAGGGGGGTCGACACTATAAAGTGTATCTGATGCAGCTTTGATTCTCCTTCCCCTTCGTCTCTATCCGCAGCACAAAACGTACAATATGTAACAAATTTGCAAAACGTATGATATGTTACGACTTCCAATTTGTTGTGGCTGTCATTAGCCAGCTAATGCTAATGTTAGCTCACTCTAGGGGTTAGGGTTTAAGGTCAGGATTAAGGTTAGGAGTTAGGTTAAATCACTCATTCCACGGAGGGCCGAGTGTCTACGGGTTTTCGCTCAACCCTTGTACTTAATTGATGAACTAAGGTCACTAATTAGTAAGGAACTCCCCTCACCTGGTTGTCAAGGTCTTAATTGAAAGGAAAAAACAGTTAAGGTTAGGGGAAGGGTTAGCTAACATGCTAAGTAGTTGCAAAGTAATTCAAATGTAGTAGCTATGTTGTTGCAAAGGTGTTAACCTTTCACTTGTGAGTTCCAAATATCTCTTACAGTCACCACCAGAGTGAGGGAGAGGTTCCAAAATGTGATTGTTACGCAACAGGACAGTTAACCCAAGCCACCTTCAAACTGCCTGCGAATTATATATAGTCTATGTTGCAACTAACAACAGTTTGAATTGAGGTGTGCTTCACATAGAAGGAGCCCATTTCACTGTTGCAAACAATTTATGTTTGCGGCTTTACTAAGCCGGACAAACATCTCTCTTCGACAAGAGCCCAAGCACTTCTCCAGTGTTTCCCCAGATCAAGTATGTAGACATTTGAGCATCTCCTGTCAGAACAGAACCTGCACAAACTGTGTCCCCATGGCACATTTTCAGGCTGTCGCCCACATTGCCTTCGTTGTTGTTTTCCTTATTAATAATAACTTTGGACATGTGTGTGTTCCTATCAAAGTAAGTACCTTATTATGTTATCATTATAGTTTCTGTATATTGGGTTGTCATTTCTACTTTTATTTTTTATTTTTTTCACCTTTATTTAACCAGGTAGGCTAGTTGAGAACAAGTTCTCATTTGCAACTGCGACCTGGCCAAGATAAAGCATAGCAGTGTGAGCAGACAACACAAAGTTACACATGGAGTAAACAATTAACAAGTCAATAACACAGTAGAAAACAAAGGGGGAGTCTATATACAATGTGTGCAAAAGGCATGAGGAGGTAGGCGAATAATTAAAATTTTGCAGATTAACACTGGAGTGATAAATGATCAGATGGTCATGTACAGGTAGAGATATTGGTGTGCAAAAGAGCAGAAAAGTAAATGAATAAAAACAGTATGGGGATGAGGTAGGTGAAAATGGGTGGGCTATTTACCAATAGACTATGTACAGCTGCAGCGATCGTTTAGCTGCTCAGATAGCTGATGTTTGAAGTTGGTGAGGGAGATAAAAGTCTCCAACTTCAGCGATTTTTGCAATTCGTTCCAGTCACAGGCAGCAGAGTACTGGAACGAAAGGCGGCCAAATGAGGTGTTGGCTTTAGGGATGATCAGTGAGATACACCTGCTGGAGCGCGTGCTACGGATGGGTGTTGCCATCGTGACCAGTGAGCTGAGATAAGGCGGAGCTTTACCTAGCATGGACTTGTAGATGACCTGGAGCCAGTGGGTCTGGCGACGAATATGTAGCGAGGGCCAGCCGACTAGAGCATACAAGTCGCAGTGGTGGGTGGTATAAGGTGCTTTAGTGACAAAACGGATGGCACTGTGATAAACTGCATCCAGTTTGCTGAGTAGAGTGTTGGAAGCCATTTTGTAGATGACATCGCCGAAGTCAAGGATCGGTAGGATAGTCAGTTTTACTAGGGTAAGTTTGGCGGCGTGAGTGAAGGAGGCTTTGTTGCGGAATAGAAAGCCGACTCTTGATTTGATTTTCGATTGGAGATGTTTGATATGAGTCTGGAAGGAGAGTTTGCAGTCTAGCCAGACACCTAGGTACTTATAGATGTCCACATATTCTAGGTCGGAACCATCCAGGGTGGTGATGCTAGTCGGGCATGCGGGTGCAGGCAGCGATCTGTTGAAAAGCATGCATTTGGTTTTACTAGCGTTTAAGAGCAGTTGGAGGCCACGGAAGGAGTGTTGTATGGCATTGAAGCTTGTTTGGAGGTTAGATAGCACAGTGTCCAATGACGGGCCGAAAGTATATAGAATGGTGTCATCTGCGTAGAGGTGGATCAGGGAATCGCCCGCAGCAAGAGCAACATCATTGATGTATACAGAGAAAAGAGTCGGCCCGAGAATTGAACCCTGTGGCACCCCCATAGAGACTGCCAGAGGACCGGACAGCATGCCCGCCGATTTGACACACTGAACTCTGTCTGCAAAGTAATTGGTGAACCAGGCAAGGCAGTCATCCGAAAAACCGAGGCTACTGAGTCTGCCAATAAGAATATGGTGATTGACAGAGTCGAAAGCCTTGGCAAGGTCGATGAAGACGGCTGCACAGTACTGTCTTTTATCGATGGCGGTTATGATATCGTTTAGTACCTTGAGTGTGGCTGAGGTGCACCCGTGACCGGCTCGGAAACCAGATTGCACAGCGGAGAAGGTACAGTGGGATTCGAGATGGTCAGTGACCTGTTTGTTGACTTGGCTTTCGAAGACCTTAGATAGGCAGGGCAGGATGGATATAGGTCTGTAACAGTTTGGGTCCAGGGTGTCTCCCCCTTTGAAGAGGGGGATGACTGCGGCAGCTTTCCAATCCTTGGGGATCTCAGACGATATGAAAGAGAGGTTGAACAGGCTGGTAATAGGGGTTGCGACAATGGTGGCGGATAGTTTCAGAAATAGAGGGTCCAGATTGTCAAGCCCAGCTGATTTGTACGGGTCCAGGTTTTGCAGCTCTTTCAGAACATCTGCTATCTGGATTTGGGTAAAGGAGAACCTGGAGAGGCTTGGGTGAGGAGCAGCGGGGGGGGGGGGGGGGGGCTGTTGGCCGAGGTTGAAGTAGCCAGGCGGAAGGCATGGCCAGCCGTTGAGAAATGCTTATTGAAGTTTTCGATAATCATGGATTTATCGGTGGTGACCGTGTTACCTAGCCTCAGTGCAGTGGGCAGCTGGGAGGAGGTGCTCTTGTTCTCCATGGACTTCACAGTGTCCCAGAACTTTTTGGAGTTGGAGCTACAGGATGCAAACTTCTGCCTGAAGAAGCTGGCCTTAGCTTTCCTGACTGACTGCGTGTATTGGTTCCGGACTTCCCTGAACAGTTGCATATCACGGGGACTATTCGATGCTATTGCAGTCCGCCACAGGATGTTTTTGTGCTGGTCGAAGGCAGTCAGGTCTGGGGTGAACCAAGGGCTGTATCTGTTCTTAGTTCTGCATTTTTTGAACGGAGCATGCTTATCTAAAATGGTGAGGAAGTTACTTTTAAAGAATGACCAGGCATCCTCAACTGACGGGATGAGGTCAATGTCCTTCCAGGATACCCGGGCCAGGTCGATTAGAAAGGCCTGCTCACAGAAGTGTTTTAGGGAGGGTTTGATAGTGATGAGGGGTGGTCGTTTGACTGCGGCTCCGTAGCGGATACAGGCAATGAGGCAGTGATCGCTGAGATCCTGGTTGAAGACAGCGGAGGTGTATTTGGAGGGCCAGTTGGTCAGGATGACGTCTATGAGGGTGCCCTTGTTTACAGAGTTAGGGTTGTACCTGGTGGGTTCCTTGATGATTTGTGTGAGATTGAGGGCATCTAGCTTAGATTGTAGGACTGCCAGGGTGTTAAGCATATCCCAGTTTAGGTCACCTAACAGAACAAACTCTGAAGCTAGATGGGGGGCGATCAATTCACAAATGGTGTCCAGGGCACAGCTGGGAGCTGAGGGGGGTCGGTAGCAGGCGGCAACAGTGAGAGACTTATTTCTGGAGAGAGTCATTTTCAAAATTAGTAGTTCGAACTGTTTGGGTATGGACCTGGAAAGTATGACATTACTTTGCAGGCTATCTCTGCAGTAGACTGCAACTCCTCCCCCTTTGGCAGTTCTATCTTGACGGAAGATGTTATAGTTGGGTATGGAAATCTCTGAATTTTTGGTGGCCTTCCTGAGCCAGGATTCAGACACAGCAAGGACATCAAGGTTAGCAGAGTGTGCTAAAGCAGTGAGTAAAACAAACTTAGGGAGGAGGCTTCTGATGTTGACATGCATGAAACCAAGGCTTTTTCGATCACAGAAGTCAACAAATGAGGGTGCCTGGGGACATGCAGGGCCTGGGTTTACCTCCACATCACCCGCGGAACAGAGAAGGAGTAGTATGAGGGTGCGGCTAAAGGCTATCAAAACTGGTCGCCTAGAGCGTTGGGGACAGAGAATAAGAGGAGCAGGTTACTGTAGCATAACGCACTGTATGTATGCATGGAGCATAATGTATTTACTGTTTAATCACATGTTTTCAAGTACTGGTGACAAATCATGCATTCCGCTTCGTGCATAGATTGTAATGGACACATATGATGTGTGTAAAATACTTTTTGGAAGATTGTACTGATTATGATGAGCTAAATGCCAGGTATGTGTGGCGCCATGTTTGTTGATATTACACAATGCATTCCGGTTGTCACGTAAACGTCTGTCAGACCAAAGATGTTATAACAAAACGAGGTGAAGGGATGGTTCACTTGACTGACTTAGATTGTAACTGTTGTTCCTCAGGGTTGCCAGATAATACTCCAGGGGTATTATTTTTGTTTAACTTGTAAACTTCTCCTGTATTTGGCCTATATTTATTGATGAATCCCCCCACAATACCTTCCCCCATTTCCACCCAACAGTGCTGTTTAGACGCGTTTGTTGCATCACACATTCTGTTGCTATTGTTCCAATCACATGTTTGCGGTCAACAACGGTCACCTATATGTGATCGTTTACATCAAAGGGTTAATTAGCTAAAATGCTAAAGTTGTCCGTGATGAGATTCGAACACGCAGCAATTTGGCTTGCGAGACATTTGTGTTCTACACCTACTCATCCACCCGACCAACTACCCTCCTTTCGTTTTTGCCTAAGTTACCTATAATACTAATTGGAGTGTCTCAGATTGATGTTTACTATGTTATGTCTAGTCTATGAGACCAGTCTGCATGCTGCGGTTACCGAGAACCAGAGTCGAAGAACACGGTACAGCATAGTTCCAATATTGCTTCAGATACCAGAACTAGAGGCCTGTAACTTTACTAAACCCTGATGACAAAATGACCAAGTGTGACTTCTACCATTACCTCTACATATTTTTCCTTGTAGCCCTGGATAAACCCACCTCGTTCAACTCATTGAGGGCTTGATGATTAGTTGACGAGTTGAATCAGGTATGCTTGTTCAGGGTTACAATAAAAAACGTGTACTGTTTGGTGTACTCGAGGACCAGCGTTAGGAAAACACTGATTTATACAACGAATTTCCATGGGCTCAAAGCTCAAATCCATGAGTCTTTCTCTCTCCTGAGCATCCAACTTAATTAGAATATAATGATTATAAACGGTCCTATCAGAAAGGCCTTAATCAAAACAAAACTTTCATTTTTCAAAATAGGCCTCCAATGAGCTGGTGGTATTAAAATTAAGCACACTATCGTGTTCCTTGGTGGAGGGAAGAGGAGAATGCTGCCGTGATGATTTCTAAATCCTATCAGGGGGTACTACGGTGGCACATTGGCATTTATTATCAGTCAGTGTTTAATCAAGCGCCGGAGTGATTAAGTAGCGAATTGAGGAGCTTGTCATTTCTCAAAATTGAGTTTGTTGTGTGTGTGAGCAAGGGATATTATTCGTTATCATCTCACAGCCGTTTAATGAGTAAGATTCTAATTCTGTTATTTTTACAAAACTAAATTATTTTTTTACCATTTTGTTTGACATTTGAACTAACTTTGATTGGCAGATTTACGGCTTTGCTCAAACTGAGACACCGTTTAAAGCTGCATTATGTAACTGTTTGGGAGACCCAACCAAATGCACATAGAAATGTGAGTTATAGATCTGTCATTCTCATTGAAAGCAAGTCTAAGAAGTGTTAGATATGTTCTATATGCGCAATTTCTACGCATCCTGTTCCTATGTTGTTTGCGTCTTTTACTTCCGGTTTTGTACACCAGCTTCAAATAGCTGAAAATACAATATTTTTGGTTATTGAAAATACAATTGAAGTCGGAAGATGACATACACCTTAGCCAAATACATTTAAACTCAGTTTTTCACAATTCCTGACATTTAATCCTAGTAAAAATTCCCTGTTTTAGGTCAGTTAGGATCACCACTTTATTTTAAGAATGTGAAATGTCATAATAATAGTAGAAATAATTATTTATTTCAGCTTTTATTTCTTTCATCACATTCCCAGTGGGTCAGAAGTTTACATACACTCAAGTAGTATTTGGTAGCATTGCCTTTAAATTGTTAAACTTGGGTCAAACATTTCAGGTAGCCTTCCACAAGCTTCTCACAATAAGTTTTGGCCCATTCCTGCTGACAGAGTTGGTGTAACTGAGTCAGGTTTGTAGGCCTCCTTGCTCGCACACGCTTTTTCAGTTCTGCCCACAAATTTTCTATGGGATTGAGGTGAGGGCTTTGTGATGGCCACTCCAATACCCTGACTTTGTTGTCCTTAAGCCATTTTGCCTCAACTTTGGAGGTATGCTTGGGTTTAAGCTTTAACTTCCTGCAAACCATAGTCTGTTTTTTTTAATGGTGGTTTTCAAGCAGTGGCTTCTTCCTTGCTGAGCGGCCTTTCAGGTTATGTCGATACAGGACTCGTTTTACTGTGGATATAGATACTTTTGTACCTGTTTCCTCCAGCATCTTCGCAAGGTACTTTGCTGTTGATCTGGAATTGATTTGCACTTTTTGCACCAAAGTACGTTCATCTCTAGGAGACAGAACACGTCTCCTTCTTGAGCGGTATGACGGCTGCTTTGTCCCACAGATGAACGTGGTACCTTCAGGCATTTGGAAATTGTTCCCATGGAGATCTACAATGGATAATTTCTTTGGATTCTTTGGATTGTCCCATGATGTCAGAGCAAAGAGGCAATGAGTTTGAAGGTAGGCCTTGAAATACATCCACAGGTACACCTCCGATTGACTCAAATGATGTCAATTAGCTTATCAGAAGCTTCTAAAGCCATGACATCATTATCTGGAATTTTTCAAGCTGTTTAAAGGCACAGTCAACTTAGTGTATGTAAACTTCTGACCCACTGGAATTGTGAAACAGTGAATTATAAGTGAAATAATCTGTCTGTAAACAATTGTTGGAAAAATTACTTGTGGCATGCACAAAGTAGATCTCCTAACTGACTTGCCAAAACTATAGTTTGTTAACAAAAAATGAGTGGAGTGGTTGAAAATAAGTTTAAATGACTCCAACTTAAATGTTTTTAAACTTCTGACTTCAACTGTATATTTTACAGCTGTTTAGACGGTACAATTATTCTCTACACTTTAGTTTGCTTGTTTTGTCACATAAACTGAAATTAGGATAACTATTTGAATTGTATCAACAAGGAAATGGAAGAGCGATTTCAGCATTATGCACCTTAAAAGAACAAAATGGCCCCAATGTAGGTTTTGGTGTCCAACGATCCATGTAACATCCCTCTAGCTTTAACTCAAAAGTTAATACGCAAAGGAAACTATGAAACTTTATAGTTTGCGTTGGCTTCGTCAATGATTAAACGAGTTACAGCCAGGTATGTGATACATTAACACCCTTCTCATCTGAGCATCGGAAATGTTCAAAACCTTATCAAGCTAAATCTGTAAGCATAAATCGTGTCATTACCGTAGGTTCATCTGAAAACGAAAGCTGTTAAGGGTTTCAGAGATCGCAAAGTGTGTTTTTCACGGGATTCTGACACTAAACGTAGTTTCAAGTAGCTAACTGTTCAAATGATGATAAATGTCTTGCCTGGAGAAAGACAGTGCATGATATACAGTACCAGTCAAAGGTTTGTCTTTATTTGTACTATTTTCTACGTTGTGGAATAATAGTGAAGATATCAAAACTATGAAATAACACATATGGAATCATGTAGTAACCAAAAAAATATTAAACAAATCAAAATATGTTTTATATTTGAGATTCTTCAAAGTAGCCACCCTTTGCCTTCATGACACTTTTGCACACTCTTGACATTCTCTCAACCAGCTTCATGAGGAATGCTTTTCCAACAGTCTTGAAGGAGTTCCCACATATAATGAGCACTTGTTGGCTGCTTTTACTTCACTCTGCGGATGCCAGGTCATCTGATGCAGCACCATCACTCTCCGTCTTGATCAAATAGCCCTCACACAGCCTGGATGTGTGTTTTGGGTCATTGTTCGGTTGAAAAACAAATGATAGTCCCACTAAGCGCAAACCAGATGGAATTGCATATCGCTGCAGAATGCTGTCATAGCCATGCTGGTTAAGTGTGCCATGAATTCTAAATAAATCACTCTCAGTTATCACTGACAGTATCACCAGAAAAGCACCCCCACACCATCACACCTCCTCCTCCATGCTTCATGGTGGGAACCACACATGCGGAGATCATCTGTTCACCTACTCTGCATCTCACAGACACAGCGGTTGGAACCAAAAATCTCAAATTTGGACTCATCAGACCAACGGACAGATTTCCACCGGTCTAATGTTCATTGCTCTTATTTCTTGTCCCAACAAGTCTCTTTTTCTTATTGGTGTCCTTTAGTAGTGGTTTCTTTGCAGCAATTCAACCATGAAGGCCTGATTCCCGCAGTCTCCTCTGAACAGTTGATGTTGTGATGTGTCTGTTACTTGAACTCCTTGAAGAATTTCTTTGGGCTGCAGTTAACTCTAATTTATCTCATTAACTTATCCTCTGCAGCAGAGGTCTTCCATTCCTGTGGCGGTCTTCATGAGAGCCAGTTTCATCATAGCGCTTGATGGTTTTTGCTACTGCACTTGAAGAAACTTTCAAAGTTCTTGAAATTTTCCAGATTGACTGACCTTCATGTCTTAAAGTAATGATGGACTGTCGTTTCTCTTTGCTTATTTGAGCTGTTCTTGCCATAATATGGACTTGGTCTTTTACCAAATAGGGCTGTCTTCTGTATACCACCTCTACCTTGTCACAACACAATTGGTCTGCTCAAATGCATTAAGATGGAAAGAAATTCCACAAATTAACTTTTAAGAAGGCTCAACTGTTAATTTATATGAATTCCAGGTGACTACTTCATGAAGCTGCTTGAGAGAATGCCAAGAGTGTGCAAAGCTGTCATCAAGACAAAGGGTGGCTACTTTGAAGAATTTGTTTAACACTTTGTTGGTTACTACATGATTCCATATGTATTATATTATAGTTTTGATGTCTTCACTATTATTCTACAATGTAGAAAATAGGTAAAACAAAAATAAAAAACTTGAAAGAGTAGGTGTGTCCAAACGTTTGACTGGCACTGTATGTGTTATATTAATTGTTGCGCAACCTTAGAAGACAACATTCACCGTATCCATACATTTATTGTGCCTCGTTGGTACAATCAACAGGGAGGAAACAGTAGTTCACCTCCCCACAGGGGCCAATTACAGTATCAGGCCATTTTGCGGGGTGAGACTGCTTTTCTTTTCCTTTTCACTTCCTCGCCTGTCAAAACTTGAATCCAATAAAGTGTCTTCAACAAATGAACAGCTCTTTGAATGACTTTCTCGCAATCCTGAGAATGAAGAAAAGTGGGCAATCGAGAGAAACATGCTGACCGCATGAGTGATGTAGCGGCAACAACAACAAAAAAGGGTGGGTAAAAATAGTGTTTACGCGAGAGCGTTGCATACGTGTTATCTGACCTTTAGGGTACTTGTTGTGGCGTGAAGCTAGAAGTGGGGAGTTTGAAGGTGTACCGGAGGCGGTATTGTTGGGAGTTTAGGCCAGAAGAAAACTATTTGGTACATAAATTGTAGGGGCCTTAGTTGTCTTGGTGCGCTTTCACACTTCATTACACCATGTTCAGCTGACTTTGGTCTTAGATCTGTCTGGTCAATTCGGATGAAGTATCTGTAACGGCTGTTGTAGGTGGAAGAAGGCGAGGACCAAGGTGCAGCGTGGTACGCGTTCATCCGTTTAATAATGGAACTGAACACTGATTAACAAAAACACAGATAACAACCGAAACAGTTCTGTCTGGTGCAGACACAAAAACAGAAAGCAAACACCCACAACCAAAATGGGGAAAACAGGCTACCTAAGTATGATTCTCAATCAGAGACAACGAACGACACCTGCCTCTGATTGAGAACCATACTTAGGTAGCCTGTTTTCCCCATTTTGGTTGTGGGTGTTTGCTTTCTGTTTTTGTGTCTGCACCAGACAGAACTATTTCAGTTGTTCTCTGAACCAAACACATAGAAATATAACATAGAAAAAAGAACATAGACCACCCACCCCAAATCACGCTCTGACCAACCTAACACAAAGACATAAAAAAGGAACTAAGGTCAGAACGTGACAGAATCAGTCCAGAAATGCAGTCATTTAGCTGCCTTGCAATTTGGCACAGAACAGCTTAGAACTAAGCTCTTTCCACTGATGCCTAATAATACCATCCATCCATCCATACAACCATTCTAACCACCTCTTATTGGCACAGATGTTTGGCAATGATAGGTGTTGTCCAGTAAGGTTCCTGTGGTGTTTGACCCCGTTTGTGGCCATACAGATGACTGTAGTGGTGTGTCAGTGGCCCAGTGGTGTGTCAGTTGGCTGTGTTTGGTTCACTGAGGTGCTATGGGTCCACACCGGCCCTGGCTTAGCCTCCAGCCATGAGTCCTTATGAGGCTTGACAGCGTGTTTACTTTGGACGCCATTTCCTAGAAGTTTCTGCATGGTTTGGCGCTCACTAACAGTTGATGGCCGGCCTCTTTATTGAATTAGTTCTGTGTCAGAGCGTGAGAGTGAGAGAGGGAGAGAGATAGAGAGAGACGGAGTGGCTTTTGTCCTCTTTCGACATCCACCTAAACCCCTTTCCCTACTCTCTCTCCTACTGAGAGGGTCATGAATTTATGTTCCACACTCTGACATATGCACACGGACACTAACCCCAACACAAACATCAACAGAGTTGTGGTCGCACACAAACAGAAGTGGGGAAACTGGATGGATGTGTCGGAGATCCTATTGGATCTCTGCTTTATTCTATTGAGATGCCTCTCTTTGGGATGTGTTGTACATGTATCGCTTTCAGGGCAAATATCACATACTGACGTATAACGACCTTGTCCTGTATAGAGAAGCGTATTCGTACAGCGAAACGACCCGTGCTTCAACCAGTGATAGCATGTCTTCCTTGACCCATTGATCAAGCAAGAAAAGACACAAAAACTCACATACGGTACTCTCCCACGCTACCAACTATAGCACACCCACATCCCGCATCCTCCCACTTCTTCAAAGAGAATACAAATGGCTTCTTCAATCCCAACACTTTGAAGCATGGAGGTCCTCGCAGCCATTATTCAACTGGAGCGTGAGCAGCCCCATTCTGAATGAACTAACCTTGATCGCATGCTAGTTGTAGTGCGCTGGCACTCTAAGCCAAGATTTCAGATGCTCTTTAACCTGTCATCTATGAGCACTTTGTAGTGCCACCTTTTGCTTTTTTTTTTACAGCTGTAAGTCGCTTGGGGTATGTCTCTATCAGTTTTGCACATCGAGAGACTGACATTTTTTCCCATTCCTCCTTGCAAAACAGCTCGAGCTCAGTGAGGTTGGATGGAGAGCATTTGTGAACAGCCGTTTTCAGTTCATTCCACAGATTCTCGATTGGATTCAGGTCTGGACTTTGACTTGGCCATTCTAACACCTGGATATGTTTATTTTTGAACCATTCCATTGTAGATTTTGCTTTATGTTTTGGATCATTGTCTTGTTGGAAGACAAATCTCTGTCCCAGTCTCAGGTCTTTTGCAGACTCCATCAGGTTTTCTTCCAGAATGGTCCTGTATTTGGCTCCATCCATCTTCCCATCAATTTTAACCATCTTCCCTGTCCCTGCTGAAGAAAAGCAGGCCCAAACCATGATGCTGCCACCACCATGTTTGACAGTGGGGATGGTGTGTTCAGGGTGATGAGCTGTGTTGCCAAAAAGTTCAATCTTGGTTTCATCTGGCCAGAGCACCTTCTTCCACATGTTTGGTGTGTCTCCCAGGTGGCTTGTGGCAAACTTTAAACAACACTTTTTATGGATATCTTTAAGAAATGGCTTTCTTCTTGCCACTCTTCCATAAAGGCCAGATTTGTGCAATATACGACTGATTGTTGTCCTATGGACAGAGTCTCCCACCTCAGCTGTAGATCTCTGCAGTTCATCCAGAGTGATCATGGGCCTCTTGGCTGCATCTCTGATCAGTCTTCTCCTTGTATGAGCTGAAAGTTTAGAGGGACGGCCAGGTCTTGGTAGATTTGCAGTGGTCTGATACTCCTTCCATTTCAATATTATCGCTTGCACAGTGCTCCTTGGGATGTTTAAAGCTTGGGAAATCTTTTTGTATCCAAATCCGGCTTTAAACTTTTTCACAACAGTATCTCGGACCTGCCTGGTGTGTTCCTTGTTCTTCATGATGCTCTCTGCGCTTTTAACGGACCTCTGAGACTATCACAGTGCAGGTGCATTTATACGGAGACTTGATTACACACAGGTGGATTGTATTTATCATCATTAGTCATTTAGGTCAACATTGGATCATTCAGAGATCCTCACTGAACTTCTGGAGAGAGTTTGCTGCACTGAAAGTAAAGGGGCTGAATAATTTTGCACGCCCAATTTTTCAGTTTTTGATTTGTTAAAAAAGTTTGAAATATCCAATAAATGTCGTTCCACTGTATGATTGTGTCCCACTTGTTGTTGATTCTTCACAAAAAAATACAGTTTTATATCTTTATGTTTGAAGCCTGAAATGTGGCAAAAGGTCGCAAATTTCAAGGGGGCCGAATACTTTCGCAAGGCACTGTAGTTGATGTTATTCATTACCTAGATGTCAGCATCTGTAAAAAGGGGTCTTGGGGAAACCAGTATACAGTATTCCTCGGTCATTGATTGTGGCCTGAGGGAGGAAAAACAGTGAAGAGAAAAGACACTGAGATCGATATTAGGCCACAATGTTTATTCAGTAGTGTTGTTTCAACGTATAGGTACAATACTGTCTGCTTTTGTAAGACAAAAAAAAGAAAAAGAAAATGCCAGTCATTATCATCACCCCCCTGGTGTAATGTACGCACCTCCCTATTCTCTCCAAGAGAGCGGGTACATTTCCAAATGGTAGGCACTTTGAAGGTTTAAAACATTGGTGAATATACATTTGTGTATATATAATATATATTTTCATATACTAATAAGCAATTGGACTCAATTGGTCAGAGCTCTAATAGAAATAAAAATATATATATATTTTTTTAAAACAAAGAAAGAAATGTGGCCATAATGGGAATATGTATAGTGATGGTGAGAATACCGTCTTTGGGTTTTGTTTCTGCAGTTCAGTACCTTCCTTTCTATGATAAGCTGAGAGAGAGAGGGGAGGGGGGGGGGGGTTGCAGGTAGAGGGCAGAAGCTTGAGGGTATAGCAGAGTGGGGAAGGAGGAGGAGGAAGGGTTGCATGGAGGAGGATGGCCTCAGATTGGTGGTAGGAGTTCAGATGACAACGTCTATTTCACATTACCGCACAGCTCAGCATCTCAAAAAAGGCAACTTCACTATCTGTTGTACCTTTCTCCTCGTTGCAGGTTCATGCAGAGGGGACCGTTTTAATGAGAAAGGGTGACGGCAACAACAGGTCAATCCCGTACCTTTGTACTTTTGTCGGTACATGTTTTGTGCTTGGTAACCAACCTCACACTGTCTGATAATCGCTCTCAGGAAAGCTCTTCCCCGGTAAACAGAGCAATTCTGCGGACCAGCACCTGTATTGGGATTAGCTCAAATCGAGATGCATTGACTGACCACAACACTTGAAGCTTTAGAAAAAGGATCCAAAGTTCCATTTCACTCTTAACAACTGGTACTGAACCACTGGGAACATCGCTGCCATCCGCACAGAGCTGACTCATTTCAGTTGGCAGCTGGTGCGTGTCCAGTAGTACATAACAGGCCGCCAGAAAGGATCTCCTGACTAAACCAGCGACACGGGGAGACAAAAACACTGGGCGCGCTGGCAACACAGTGGAGTGAGACAAAGGGGAGGGGCCGACAGGTCCATTGGCTCTGGTCCAATCTGATTACCATGAGGAGATGGAGAGAGTGCTGGGGGTGAGAGTCAGAGGTGGTACAGGCAAAGTAAACTAGGGGGAAATATTGGGGGTGGAAGGGAGCCAACGCCCCTGAGCCAAATTTAACCCCAAATATACTAAACGCTCTGAGCTGAACGAGACCAGCAGAGGAGCAATGCAGTGAATGTGAAATGTGAAAAGTTGTATGCAATTAAATAAAATGACATAAACATCCACAAGACACACTGTAAAGTAGATCTTATATCTTTTTCTTGAGCCCCTGCCACATCTTCGCTTTTAAAGACCAATTCCCGATTATAAACACGTACGCTGTATAAGAAATGGTTTTGACCAAGAGAAACATTGAAAGAAAACAAAACAAGACAAACAAAAATTAAATTAAACGCTCACTTTCCACTAGATGGGTGTGAGAGCAAGAAAATAAACATTGTAACCTGAAGGGAGAACATTTACATTGACCGTTATCAGCGTTAATATGAAGACGAAAGTACTTCATGAAAACTACAAAGGCATTTTTTTTTTTTTACATCTGAGAAAAAAAAAAGATAAATTAATGAAATACACATTTTAGAGATCAATGTCAGACATGCTAGGACAAAAATGAAAAAAAAAAATATGAAGTAGGATTGATACAGAATAATTATATTCAATTATTTCCACTTTTAAAAATATTCTTTACAAATACACACTGCTACAGTTAAATAGTAGTCAGTGACTAAAAACAGCTCCTTTGACAGAAGACAGATGGAATCAGTTTTTCTCACCTTTACAGATTGTGTTTTTTGTTTCGTTTTTTTCAGCCTTTTCAAATAATACACAAAATGTTTAAATACACTGAGATTTGCCATAAAATAAGCAATGCTTGGCTTTTCATTTAAAAAAAGAAGAAAGAAAATGTCTTAATTACAATACTCTATGCAAAAGCTTTCCTTTATGTATTTTTTCCTCAATAAATGTTGAACTTTTTGTTGTTGTTGTTGTAATTTAACAGCTTTTGTCGTTGTCATGGACTGCCATAAACTGTCACTGTGATTTGTCAATCTTCTCGCGAGGGGGCGGGGCTTTAGGCATAAAACTCCTTGGTTGGGGCCTTCTGATATGCTGTCCCAGAGGGTTTCTTCTCTCCCAGGTCGTAGCTGCCCTCATCCTTCTTCCTCATGCGGTAAACCAAGAGGAGGATGAGGAAGATGGCAAAGAGGAAGCCAATAACTCCGCCCGCAATGACAGCTGTGGACAGAGAGCAGGAGAGATCAGAGGTTAGAGGTCAAAGGCTATTCAGAGGACACTGAAGCTTACAGCATCTAGAGAGGGAACTTTGAATGCACTGTACCCTTTCGTAAGCAATCTACCTGTCAAGCTACTCAACATTACTCCCAGATCTTGCACTTTTTTCTTGTGTGCTAATTCTTTACATAGGCTTTCGTAATTTTCCCATTAATACTTGTATGAGGTTTCTTTATAGTCCTTAATCTGTTTTAGGGCCCTCATGACGATACAATCTCCCCTCTGCTTCAGTTTTATTTCAACATCTTGGACTGGCCCCTTGGCCCCATGGGTAAAAAGTAACCTGCCACTCTTACAGCAAATTACCCTCCTGGAAACCGTGCAGTGCCTCGGTGTGGAGCGGATAGATGTACAGGAAATGACGACAATTAGAGTTGTGGGAGCCATGGGGGACAGGAAGAGGAAAATTAGAGGTATAGAGGACAGGAGGAGGTTAGCTAGCCACGTCTGTTTGCACAGTGGGCTGGGCCTTCTGGTCTCTGGGTTTTACATTGAGTTAATCCACAGTATTTACAGGCTTGTCCAGGCCCGGGTTTCAGTGGATGTGGCCAACGTGACAGTAATTGAAAACAAATGAAAAAAGTAGCATACCTAGCAGACAGACTTTGAAAAGGCAGGGCCTCACATGTCTACAGGGTAGATCATTTGAACAATTTTGAAATACACTAGTTAGACAAATATTCAAGTTTGGATGTAACTTTTAGAAATGTCAAACTTTGGAATAAACATAAAAATCCAAATGCGCAAAGGCAACTAACTGGATGGATGTTTGTTGGATACACACTACATGATTAAAAGTATGTGGACAACTGCTCGTCGAACATCTCATTCCAAAATCATGGTCATTAATATGGAGATGGTCCCACCTTTGCAGCTATACCAGCCTCCACATACTTCTGGGAATGATTTCCACTAGATGTTGAAACATTGCTGTGAGGACTTACTTCCATTCAGCCACAAGAGCATTAGTGAGGTCGGGCACTGATGTTGGGCGATTAGGCCTGGCTCGCAGTCGCATTTCCAATTCATCCCTAAGGTGTTCGATGAGGTTGAGGTCAGGGATCCGTGCAGGCCAGTCAAGTTCTTCCACACCGATCTCGACAAACTATTTCTATATGGACCTCGCTTTGTGCACGGGGGCATTGTCATGCTGAAACAGGAAAGGGCCTTTCCCAAACTGTTGCCACAAAGAAGGAAGCACAGAATTGTCTATAATGTAATTACATGCTGTAGCGTTAAGATTTTCCTTCACTGGAACTAAGGGGCCTAGCCCATATCATGAAAAACAGCCCCAGACCATTATTCCTCCTCCACCAAATGTTATGCATTGGGGCATGGAGCGTTCTCCTGGTATCCGCTAAACCCAGATTCATCCGTCGGACTGCCAGATGGTGAAGCGGGATTCATCACTCCAGAGAATGCGTTTCCACTACTCCAGAGTCCAATGGCGGTGAGCTTCACACTACTCCAGACGATGCTTGGCATTGCGCATGGTGATCTTAGACTTGTGTGCAGCTGCTCGGCCATGGAAACCCATTTCATGAAGCTCCCTACGAACAGTTCTTGTGCTGACGTTGCTTCCAGAGGCAGTTTGGAACTCTGTAGCGAGTGTTGCAACCGAGGACAGATCCTGCTCCTAGATGTTTCCTCTTCACAACAACAGCACTTACAGTTGACAGGGACAGCTTTAGCAGGGCAGACATTTGACGAACTGACTTGTTAGAAAGGTGGCATCCCATGACGGACGGTGCCACGTTGAATGTCACTGAGCAATTAAGAATGGGCCATTCTACTGCCAATGTTTGTCTATGGAGATTGCATGGCGGTGTGCTTGATTTTCATACACCTGTCAGCAACGGGTGTGTCTGAATTAGCCAAATCCTCTCATTGGAAGGGGTGTCCACATACTTTTGACCATGTAGTGTATTTCCAGCACAACTATATTGACGTCCGAATTCATCCTCATCCATTTCACTTCTTCCCAGGAACTAAAAGACGGCTGTCACAACAAAGCAGAAGTAAAGTAGCAATCCATTTGTAGCACACGACATGTGTATCTCTGACACTGAAGGGAAAACTGCATCAGTGAGTGTGATTTCCAGTCAGATCATTTCCCTAGTTCGCATTTCACTAGAGCCGGGGAATTAACACTAAATTGGAGCAAACCGCATTATGAACTCTGGAAGGTCCCACTGAGGGGTAATTTAGTTTATATATTAAACTGGTTATTTTCAGGAGCTGTAGAGAGCTTAGAGAGCTTGACAGACGTGGGGAGAAATCCCCCTTGCCCTTAGATGTGTGTTACTGCACCATTACTACCCTGACCTATTAACAGCACGATTAAGGAATGATCAGGAAATAAACTAAATGTATAACATCAATGTTAAAACGACTGTATTATAGATGATTAGGTGTTTTCATCAAGAGTCCCTTTGCAGAGCATAGATGAAGTTGCTGCACAAGTGCATAAAGATAAAGATGCAGCGAAGATGCAACCAACTAAATGTGCCTGACATCAAGCAGACACATTTTGGCATCGATCCAAGCAGGGCACCTGACCTACTTCATAATCAAAGACGTACTCAAGAACTCAGTGGAGAATTCAAACGGCAGTTCAGTTACCTGACAGTGGCTAGGTTTCCATCCAATTGGAGACAGATTTTAGTGTGAGTATTCAAAAATCTGCATAAAAACATGTACTGAATTAAAAAGGAAGTGAAATGGGTTTCCATCGCATGTTGAACTCTACTAATGGTGTTGTCACAAAAACAATTGTGTTATACAGCGAATGTGCTCACTCTGGACATGGCAAATTCCCTCTAGCCAACAGCATGCAGATACAGTGCGGATAGGGTACCTACAGTGCCTTCAGAACGTATTCAAACCCCTTGACTTACTCCACATTTTGTCATGTTACAGCCTGTATTCAAAAGGGACTAAATCAATTGTTTTCTTTGCCATCTACACACAACACCCCATTATGCCAAAGTAAAAACATATTTTTTACATTTATTTGAGCAAATATCTCATTTACATAAGTATTCACACAAATGATTCAAGCTCTGTCAAATTGCCATTTTCAAGTATTTTAAGCCGAATTAAATCAAAACTAAGTGGGCCATTCAGGAACATTTAATGTCGTCTTGAAAAGCAACTCCAGTGTATATTTGGCCTTGTATTTTAGGTAATTGTATTCCTAAAAGGTGAATTTGTCTCCCAGTGTCTGTTGGAAAGCACTGAGTGTACTACTTTTATAAAGCCAGCTTCAGTTAGCTTCACATTCTAGCTCAGGCTTCATCCGTACTATGACTCTAGCTGGCTTGTCATATGTGGCTAGGATTTTGTGCTTTGCTCTATTCCGTTTTTTTTAAATCCTAAAAAACTCCCTTGCTGATGACAAGCATACCCATAACATGAAGCAGCCACCACCATGCTTGAAAATATGAGGAGTGGTAAAATTTTAGCAGTTTTACTTTAGTGTCCTATTGCAAACAGGATGCATGTTTTGGAATATTTTTTATTCTGTACAGTCTTCCTTCTTTTAGTATTGTGGAGTAACCACAATGTTGTTGATCCATCCTCAGTTTTAAGCTTTCACAGCAGTTCACAACAGTTTAAACTCTGTAACTGTTTTAAAGTCACCATTGGCCTCATGGTGAAATCCCTGAGACGGCTCTCCGGCAACTGAGTTAGGAAGGACCCCTGTATCTTTCTAGTGACTGGGTGTATTGATACACCATCCAAAGTGTAATTAATAACTTCACGATGCTCAAAGGGATATTCAATGTTTGCTTTTTCATGTTTATCGATCTACCAATAGGTGCCCTTCTTTGCTAGGCATTAGAAAACCTCCCTGTTCTTTGTGGTTGAATGTGTGTTTGAAATTCACTGCTCGACTGAGGGACCTTACAGATAATTGTATGTGTGGGGTACAGAGATGAGGTAGATATTCAAAAATCATGTTAAACACAATTATTGCACACAGAGTGAGTCCATGCAACTGATTATGTGACATGTTAAGCAAATGTTTAGTCCTGAACCTATTTGGGCTTGCCATAATGAAGAGATTTATTACTTGATTCAAGATGTTTCAGATCAAAAAAATTCTATGAATTTGTAAAAAATTCTGAAAACATAATTCCACTTTGACATGACGGGGTATTGTGTGTAGGCCAGTGACACACAACACCTCTATTTAATCCATTTTAAATTCAGGTTGTAACACAACTAAATGGAGAAAAAGTCAAGGGGCTGTGAAAACAAAAAAAATACAAAAGAGCGAGATCATTTGTATTTGTCAAACAGCAGGCAAGTATCGATCGCCATGTCACCCGAATAAGACCCTCGATATATATTCGAAAATAGCATAAAGTTTAAGTACTTTAGGCGCATAAAAAGGTTAGATGGAAACCTGGTTGGTCATCTAAGAAATTCAACCTAATTTCCTATTTAAAAGCTCACAACTCATAATCAACCTCTAGTCGATCACAAACAGTAGTCTAGTGTAGATGTGTAGACGCAGGTGCAAGGACTGCATCCTGTGTCCACTGTCCAAACCGCCAAACCCCAGTGTGGTTTCTGTACATACCTGCCAGCACCTCTGTTCTCTGGAAGAGGTTTTCCGAACGCACCTCGATGGGCTCCAGGGGGGAGCTGGGGACGCCGGTGGTGCTGGTGATCTGGTTCTTACGCTCGTCCTCTGTGACGGGTACAGGGGGCTGGGAGGAGAGAATGAAAGAGTTACAGATTGAGGGATACATACGGGTTCTGTAGCAACATAATGGCCTGGAGCCTCATTTGTCAATTGTGCGTAGGCACAAGTCTGGGCGTAAATCGGCCACGCGGGATCATTTCCACGTAAAGTGCGAGATTTAGCTACTTTTCCTTGACAGTGTGCGTAAGTTTACGCACAACCGTGACCATGTGTACGCATAGTGCCAAGTGGTGGAATAAGGAAACCGCTTGTCAAGCGTAGAATGTTGAAAATGTCATAATGAGTAATCATTCAAGAAAACGTCATTGCATTTACATTTGACCACGTCAGTGCATTTGTACGATAACGATCCATATAAAGTAGAGTCATTTGTTAAATTAGAGGCACGTGTGAAAGTGAAACTATTGTTGAAACTCTATAAAAGTCTAAGATGATGGGAAATCGAATGAGAGGCTAATCTTGCTCTGTTGGAAGATTCAGCACACGCTGCATTTTGCAGAGGTTGCGTTTTTCGAGACGTGCTATCCACCCTTGTGTTTTTGGCAGCGGGCACTTATTCAGCGGGCGCTTGCCAATCGGCATCTTTCAGCCCTCGATGAGCCAATGTTTTGGATGCAATTCTCAGCGAAACAAATGTACAATCTCCCATACACCATCGCACAACAGGTTGAAGTCAAGAGGGATTTCTTTACCATCAATGGGTTCCAAAATAGGACCGGAGCAATAGAGGGCACCCACGTGGCCATAAAAGCACCATCCCAAAACGAGTTCAACTCTGTGAAACAGAAAAGGCTTCCACTCTTAATGTGCAGGTGATCAGTTAAGTGATGCGCAAAAGACGCTGCTGAAATTGGTGGCACAAGGTGGCCAGACTCCCCCCTAAACGCCTACAGGAGGGCGCTGTTGAGGATCAGGGCCTTATTGGTGAGTATATTTTCCAGCGCTAAAAGCAACTAATTGTCCTAATGGTCGTCTCTTTATAGCTGTGTTTTTACTTCTAACGGTCAAGCCACAACTGAACGAGCCAAATAAAACCTTTAGGTTGTTTTTGTTTTGTTTTTGCGACGTTGTATTTCATGGTACGGCGTTGTATACTCCCCACGGGCTTTAAAGGGGTGATATTTTGACCATATTTGGAGACCATCCCTAGTCTCTTCAGATCCGTAATGTTTTGAAGGGGCTAGGGGAACAGGAAAGGGACCACTATTGGCAACAAACCTGTGTCCTTGACTTGGCTTAACGGGAAGTGACTGCCCCTTACCTAGGAAATAATCCCCCTATACACCATGTATAGGGGGATTATAGTGTTCCAAAATGTGAGATTATGGCTGTTGGTTCAGTAATCCAGCATAACGTACCACAGACCAGATCAACATCAGTGGTCTAGATGACTACTTGATCCTAATTGATCCTAGAATTCCAGCATTGGGGTCAATGCATGTTCAACTATTATCTGGGGGTGGTGAATTGAAAGTCCCTCAAAGAAAATAGCAGGCAATTGTCAACCCGTTGATTGTACAAAGGAATATCTACCATATGCAGCAGATTAGGACTGGTCATAGGGCAGTTCGGGCAAATGCTCAATGGGCTGGTCCATCTTTAGCTTAGTGGGCCGGTCTGGTGTATGGGTTGGTTGTTCTGTTCCCTCACCTCTGTTCGGACTGGCTTCCTGGGCGTTTGCATTGGCAGGTCCTCTCTGGGTGTGGCTGTCTCCACTCTAGGAGTGAAGTCTTTGGTGGAGTCCTTGGTGGGTTCTGCTTTGGGGGCAATGTACAGCGTGCTCACGGTCACCGCCTCCTCGAACACCTCCTCGCCAATGCCTGCAGAGCAAGATGAAGAGATGTACTACATCCCCGGAAGTCAATCCCTTTCACTTTAATGCCTGCTGAAGGCCAAAGGTCGTTTGAGTCTGTGTTTAAGTGAAATCCTGCTTTTTCATAAGACCTTCTTTTTTTTAGAAGTACGTTACATTCGCATTCCTAATTCAATTGCAACAGACAAAAGCCACCTCCTGATATTCTCGAATGGGATGAGGTGGAACTAATGTGAGGTAAAAACAAGAGTTCGCTACAGTTGTCATAGCACTTTGTTACAGCCTGCTTTGCTTTGGCCGCCTGCCTGTCGCTAAAAGGTTTCGTAAAAGGTGCTTCGATACCTAAGTGAAACCTCCGTTTTGACCGACATGCCTGTTCTGGGTGAAAGACACAGTATACAGCAGTGACTGTTTGTGTCCGCCAGCCTGCCTCCCTGTGCGTGTTGACCCAGTTGAAGGCTACGGTGACCAGACTCTTACCTGACCCTGACCCCGAGTTAAAGTCGTCGTCGTCCTCGGGGTAGTAACCCCCGGACCCTGTGTCGTCAATGAAAAGTTCGTCCACTTCGGAGGACGACTTGGCCGCATCCGCTATCTGAAAGGGAGAACAACAGAAACATAAGACTAAGTGTTGGAGGATTTAGACTGTAAAGAGACCACTTTTCAGTGTGCGAGTCTGACATAACTTTCCTGTAGCCACCACTTTGTCTTGGAAAATACTTCTAGCGGTGAACACATTCATGGATACTACGGTCTCACCTTTGGTAGGAGGCCCTGAGTTTCATTGAAAAGTGAACACCAACGCTCTTATCACTGGACTCAAAGCCGTAGTTGCCCCAAAAAGAGTTGCATTGGTAGTTTCGGGAACTACAGAATGTTCTGCCAGGTAGGACCATTGTTATATGCTTGAACATTGTAGTCCGCGTACCTCCGAGGAAACTTGTCTACACAAAACGCTCTGGATTATATCACTGTCTCAAGAGACATAACACCCCTCTCTAAACAGATGAGCATTAAATTAGACGTCTAGCCCCGCCCGCCATCGTTGCCGGGGGGTGAAAGTCCATAGAAGTGTGTGTTTGTCTTACAGCTTAAACGGAGTAGCCAATAGGGAAGCTGAAATTGAACTATGCTGTTTGTGTGACTTGCAAAGGCATCAACCCCCCCGAGACTATAGCATGCTAGTTAATAAAATGTTATGTCATCCATCCTCAATTTCCTTTACACACAACATCATAGAAACTCTGTGTAATGACTGCACATTGGACAAAACATTGCCATTGCTGTGTGCGTGCATGTGGAATAGCTGGGTAGCTGGGTAGGCCCCATGGCAACCTCCATGGCAACCTCCAACCAACCTCCATTCAACCTCACTCAGAGCCCGGGTGTGATGTCCCCTCCATACTGATGCTACTTAAGAAAAGGGCCACAAAAGAGGGCCAACAATAAATCATCCCAGCGTTGCTAAGGTGCTTGTGTGGTGGTGGTGCTAGGTGCTGATAAACCTGAAACTAAATGAACTGGGATTCGATTTTACACTCGGTGCTTTTCCAGAAAAGGCCGGGGAAGAAAGAGTTTCGGAGGGCCTGACATAAGAGATGACTCTTTTCTTTGGAAGGAAGCTGTGATAAAGGTAGAACAGTAGTAGGTTTGTGTTGTCTGTCTGTCTGTCTGTCTGTCTGTCTCTGTCTGTCTGTCTGTCTGTCTGTGTGTGTGTCTGTCCTTGCAAGGTTGCCTTTTTTACTATGCCTGCAATAGATGAACAACACACCCACACACACACACACACACACACACATTATTCAATACATCACAAATATAAAGAAAGAAACACTAAACAATGACACTGCTATAGTGTACAAAGGGCGAGCACACAGTGAATCAAATCAGATATTAAGTCTAGAGCGGAAATTGTCAGTAAACTCCTGCCCCCTTATCACTATTGACATTTTGAACCTTCCAGGAAGACTTGCCTTTGAATTATTCTCACAAGCTGGGAGTTCCAAGCCTAGAACCCCATAACAAAGAAGTGCCATCCCCATAGAAACATTAGACTACTAGTAATTCTATTTCTACGCCATTCTCGCGTGTATGGAAACCCTCTTCTCCTTCCAGATAGTGTCTTCTGTGTTTGTTTACTTTCTTTCCACAGAAAGTGAGAGGCCAGACAGGGCACCGATTCTCTTTCAGCTCGTCAACTAAATGGCAATTAGGCTATTACAGCCTAATGCTGTTCCCCCTCGTGGTGCTCTTCACAAACAAAGCCTGCTCTACACATGATCTGACTACTGCGCACTGGCATTCTTTCAACTCAAGACATAAAGGCTTTCTTCCAAGCAGGCTTTTTCTTTATAAAGACGAGGGCTCTAGAGTACGGACAGACATCTGTTAAGGCTTCAAGCACACACACACACACACACACACACATGCACGCACGCACGCACGCACACACACACACACACATGCACGCACGTACGCACACACACACACACACACACGCACGCACGCACGCAAGCACACACACACACACACGCGCATTTGAAATACTTTATTTGAATCCACCAATCAAATTTGCATTAAAAAAAGGATCCAAACATTTCAAAGGTCCCTGTATGTATGACACTCAAGGGTACAGAAAGCACCTCCTTCTCCAAATAGCCAGGCTGCCCACGACAGCTGAAACAGAGCAGTACCTAGCCAAATGCTTTGCCCTAGTTTTTGTCAGGCCCGCAGTCTGGAGGCCACGCGCCGCACGCCTGTGTACGTGGCCGAGACTGCCAAATATCAGCCCCACCAGCTTGCACCTCCACCCGAGACTGTCCAAGCGTGCCACGCGGGGCTGGTATTTAAGAAGCTTCCTGGCAAAGGCCTGCTCCATGGAGCCGTCAAAAGAGCAGCCCACTTCCAGAATGAGCCCTTCCCCCCTGGCCTCCCCCCACAACAACAATATGGAACACAGGAACACATCATCATCATCGTCACACCAGCTTCCCCTTACACAAGAATGTTTCTGTACGTGTGCTGGTGGTGAGACTACTTCACCTCTCTGGCTATCAGGTCAACAAGGCGGCCATGTCTAGCAACGCACCAATCCTTTAATGACCAGCAGCCATTCACAACATGGGCAATGGACTCCATTACATTTGACTCATGTAGAATACAAAATGGGTCATGGTTTGCAGGGTTCCAGAGTGGTAGATTATATTTTGTTGGTAGGACTTGCAGCCTCGCCTTGGATGAGATGCTCCATCATGGGTGACAGAAGCCTCCACGACAACACCGAGATCTCACCACAACTGCATCAAGAGGCCGTCACTGGCTCAGTTTGCACATCGGTCCGTGTCCACCTGAGCTCCACTCCAGTCTGGTTACACAGGTCGTTGAGGTCAGGACAGTCTGACCAGACACCAAAGCCCGCAGCGGGAGTGTCCAATTTCCCATTGACATTCCTCCAGGAAGTTGTCCTCGGTGTCCATGGCTAGTGGAACCTTCCTCCCCTCTTTTCCCTTGCATTCATTTATGTGAAATTTGTAAAAAAAAAATAAAAAAAAGGCTGTTTAAATCATTTTTTATTCTAGGTCTCTATAGAGTACCGACAGACATCGGTTAATGCTTCAAGCACACGCACATGCACCCCCCCCCCCCCCCCCCCCCTCCAGCTATGACCCTAACTAACACAGTGAGAGTGAGAGCGGTCGGATACAAAACATACAATCCCTCTCCACTGGTATGAATAAAGGGGAGAAAGCCCGTAGAGAATTCACACAGCCAATCAGAGCCTTAGCCGAGACCCTAACAAGCAACGAGCAGCACCTAGTCGTGCGCCTGACCGACTGACTGACTGACAGAGTGACTGCGATAACAAGGGTCTAGCAGCACTGTGGCTTCTATTAGAACTGAACTACAGCAGTTCCTACTGTCTGTCTGCTCCTCATGAACAACTAGTGGCCAGCAGGAGGCTTGGTGGTGATGCAGTCGGTCTCCATAGAGACCTTGTCTAGGGAAAGAAACATAATAGACAAGAGGAGGAAGAAGAGAGGGGGAGGAGAGAGGAGAGGCAGAAAGAGGAAAGAGGAGAGAGAGAGAGGGGGAGAGAGAGAGAGAGAGAGAGAGAGAGAGAGAGAGAGAGAGAGAGAGAGAGAGATATTATGTGCTGCAGTAGACAATCTGTTGCCAGCAGGTTGCTTTGCTAAAAGCCTGTCAAACCACCAAACCTATGCCTGGCGGTGTCTGGAAGCCAAAGAGGCTCTCTCGATGGCTTGGGCAGTTAGCTGTGAGCTAGCGCTATTGTATGTATGTGTGTGTGTGTGTGGGGGGGAGGGGTAGTTAGAGTAGGGGATGGGTGGCTAAGGGTCGTGGGGGTAGTGTAGGGTAGCTTGGAGGAGCCATCTTGCCCCATCTCTAATCCGCGTTGACACACTGCATTCACTTCTTACACGGTCAATATTAACTCACCCCAAGACAGGGGAGACGGGAGAGATGGGGGGGAGATGGGAGAGACGGGGGGGGGGAGACGGGAGAGAGACGGGGGAGAGACGGGGGGGAGACGGGGGAAAGACAGGGGAGAGACGGGGGAGAGACGGAGGGAGAGACGGGGGAGAGACGGGGGAGAGACGGGAGAGAGACGGGAGAGAGACGGGGGAGAGACGGGGGAGAGACGGGGAGAGATGGGGGAGAGATGGGAGAGAGACGGGGGAGAGACGGGGGAGAGACGGGGAGAGACGGGGGAGAGACGGGGGAGAGACGGGGGAGAAAAAGAGTGTTCCTCAAAGGTATGCAGACACGCATGAATACACTCACACACGCATGGGCTCACACACACACGGACACACGCGCACACACACGGACACACAGTAAGGCTTCACAGGAGTGGAAAACAAGAGACAGGGGACAGGGGGCAGACACTGTCTCAGACATTCTTCGTCGGTCTGGTGCTCTGCTCCCGCTCTGAAATATTTCCTTAAGAGTACCTCAAATGAACTATGAGGGCGAGCGACGCCCATGACATCAGAAAGCACTTGACTTGCAATGCCGTCCTTTCATGTTTCATGAGAATATCCACTCATGCCACCTATGGTACCTCACAGTACAGTGTCCAGGCCATATTAAGCCTTCAATGGTCATTGGTCAGTATTGTCCTCTTCTGTAAGACCATTGGCTACCGCTGTACTATCAAAAGAAATCGGTCTCCTCTCTCTCTCATGGTAAATAAAAGTAGGGCCTGCTGAACGTCGATGACTTTCTGAATGAGAAAAGGCCTGGGTGTTTCTGTGTTAATCTCTAAATAACAAAGTGCAGGTAGCTGTGGGTTTATCTGTAAACTCAGCGAGCCGCAGATCCATACGGCTCAATACTGCCACCACTCTGGCCTCCTTCCCGTCTCTCTCCCACTGGCACGTTTACAGGTTTTTTGGGTTTGTTATCGGCCCTGAATGGATGGACGGCTACGGATTTTCCCTGTGGCCGACCTGGCTGGGAGGAAAAGATTGGGGGGTGACTGGGCGAGAGCAATTAGCTTGAGTGGGCTAAAATGGCTGGGTTCAAGATGCAGTGTTTCAATAGTGAAGTCTTTCAAGAAGTTAAGAGTTGACTCTTGCTATTGGTCCTATGTGGAATTTAGTGTGTAACTTATTGCATTAAGAGATACTGACAACAACAACGGACTGCTAGGTTGGCATCGGTCGGTGGCCATTTTGTAGGATAACGCTAGAACCTGCTAACACTAAACAAACCGGCAGGAAGCTAGCTTCATAATGTATGTTTGCTGGTGAGGATTTGTTTGTCGAATGCATTTGGGGGGTTGAGAAATGAGTTGAAAAATACCAACGCTGCACCAATGGAGGTGGAGTTCAAACAGTGACCCACAAAATAAACCAAATGCTTGTGGTGGTGGGGGAAAGGAGGGGGAGTAGGGTGGTGGGGATGGGGTCGTCTCTCAGCCGCTCTTCAGAACCTTCAACTTTTATTGCCCTCCCGGGGATCATAATAAGGAACTAATCGATCGTATTTGAGACACTGGAGGGCAGGGGCTGTTACAGCAGGAAGTTGACACAAATCAAACTCTCCCTAAAACCAGACTGTGTGACCTAGAGCTATTCCAGGAGTGTGGGGGACAGCTTTGTAGCGTGTGTGTGTGTGTGTGTGTGTGTGTGTGTTTGTGTGTGTGTGTGCGTGGGGGTTGACATTTACCATGAGAAGCAGCCTAATCCAGGAAACAGAATCTGTTCATCTGGCTCTGTTTCTAGCAGCTCACTTTGCCACATGTTCCTTTTTGCATCACGCATAATAGCACAACATAATGCATTCATGATAGGGATTTCTGGTTAATGATTGAACTTCGTATTCTTTTTTTAAAGTATATAAAGTAGAGGTCGACCGATTAATCGGAATGGCCGATTTCAAGTTTTCATAACAATCGGAAATTGGTATTTTGGGGCGCCGATTTCCGATTTTTTAAAAATATATTTATATTTTTATACCTTTATTTAACTAGGCAAGTCAGTTAAGAACAAATTATTATTTTCAATGACGGCCTAGGAACGGTGGATTAACTGCCTTGTTCAGGGGCAGAACGACAGATTTTCACCTCGTCAGCTCAGGGGATACAATCTTGCAACCGTACAGTTAACTAATCCAAAGCTCTAACCATTGCACTCCACGAGGAGCCTGCCTGGTACGCGAATGCAGTAGAAGCCAAGGTAAATTGCTAGCTAGCATTAAACTTATCTTATAAAAAACAATCAATCATAATCACTAGTTATAACTACTAATCCAGGTTAGCAGGCGATATTAACCAGGTGAAATTGTGTAATTTCTCTTGAGTTCATTGCACGCAAAGTCAGAGTATATGCAACAGTTTGGGCTGCCTGGCTCATTGCAAACTAATTCGCCAGAATTTTACGTAATTATGACATAACATTGAAGGTTGTGCAATGTGACAAGAATATTTAGACTTAGGGATGCCACCCGTTAGATAAAATACAGAACGGTTCCGTACTTCGCTGAAATAATAAAAGTTTTGTTTTTGAAATGATAGTTTCCGGATTCGACCATATTAATGACCAAAGGCTCGTATTTCTGTTTGTTATTATGTTATAATTAAGTCTGATTTGATAGAGCAGTCTGACTGAGCATCAGCAGACCCGTAATCATTCACTCAAACAGCACTTTCGGGCGTTTGCCAGCAGTTCTTCGCAAGCACAGCACCGTTTGACTTCAAGCCTAATGGCTGGTGTAACCGATGTGAAATGGCTAGCTAGTTAGCTGGGTGTGCACCAATACTGTTTCAAACGTCACTCGCTTTTAGATTTGGAGTAGTTATTCCCCTTGCGCTGCAAGGCCGCGGCTTTTGTGGAGCGATGGGTAACGCTGCTTCGAGTGTGGCCTTTGTCGATGTGTTCCTGGTTCGAGCCCAGGTAGGGGCGAGGAGAGGGACGGAAGCCATACTGTTACACTGGCAATACTATAGTGCCTATAAGAATATCCAATAGTCAAAGGTATATGAAATACAAATGGTATAGAGAGAAATAGTCCTATAAATACTATATTAACTACAACCTAAAACCTCTTACCTTGGAATATTGAAGTCTCATGTTAAAAGGAACCACCAACTTTCATATGTTCTCATGTTCTGAGCAAGGAACTTAAACGTTAGCTTTTTTACATGGCACATATTTTACATGGCACATATTTTACATGGCACATATTTTTAAATGGCACATACATGGCACATATTGCATATTGGCACATATTACTTTCTTCTCCAACACTTTGTTTTTGCATTATTTAAACCAAATTGAACATGTTTCATTATTTATTTGAGGCTAAATTGATTTTATTGATGTATTATATTAAGTTAAAATAAGTGTTCATTCAGTATTGTCATTATTACAAATAAAAACATTTAAAAAATCGGCCGATTAATCGGTATCGCGGTTTTTGGTCATCCAATAATCGGTATCGGTATCGGCGTTGAAAAATCCTAATCGGTCGACCTCTTAATATAAAGACTTTAAAATCCTAATTGGAAAACGAAAGACCCAGTTGAGAGGAGCTAGACAGACGAGTGCTGACAGTATATGCAGTATATACCTTTTGAATCCACACCGTTATCACTCGTAATAAACTGAAAGGTAAACACTGAAATGAACACAGCTGAGGTGCTCTTTCCTGTTTCAAAGCGGTGCCACACTTGCGTTGACATGAGGGGTTACCTTTTTATTTTGTGGTGCTGTGGACGGCGGAGAGCAGACATTTACGGCTTCATTAGCAGATCTTTATGTCCTCGTAAAGATTGAGTAAACGGTCTGAGACTGCGCTGAAATGAAAACCAGCAGACCTTGCTGCTCTATGGACCTGGATCAGTTCACCCCATACTTCTGGGTAAATACGCTCAGTACTTTCAGAACCATTTGACCCGTTTCAGTTCGCCACAAAGGTAGGACATTCGATACCCTCAAAAAGGCCTTCGAGTTCCGACACGGGGGGCATTAAAAAGTTTCAGCGTAAGCTTTGATTTAGTCATCCTAACAAACAATGTGTCACAGTCCAGTCAAGCACCTCAAACCACCTCAAACTACATCCATATGTGAACAAACACAAGCTGCATAAGCAACATTTGTTACAGTTTGACTGAAATAAGTCCCGCCTCGGGAGTTTTGGCAAAAATGCCAGTCTCACAAAGGAGAACAGAGAGTTTGACTAATTCCCTCCTCACATACACTGAGGATTCATCTACCTCAAACTGCATAAATAACACATGAGGCAAGAATCATAAAGAAGCCGATAACACAGAGACGGACAAAATACTTCTTCTTTTTTTTTAAACAAAATACTTTTCTTTTGAGCGAGTGCCAAAACAAATCCAACGTTTTTCCTACAGACGCCCAATAAGACACAACACACTCCAGCTATGACTTCCCCTGCTTCCTGAGTGGAAGAGAGTCAATTGCATGGTTTCCAACGAAAAACAGATGCGCACTGATAGCCTGGCCACGGGACAATAGAGTAAACTTCGCTTTCACCCCTACCTGTGCAATCCTATTTACGCCGTTCGGCATGATAAAATAAGAAAAGCCAATGTGCCCCAATCTCGCTGCGGTCTCGGTGTGTGCCTGCGAGCGCTCACACGCTGCGACACATTATGGCTCATTTACTTCCATCTCAGACCATGAAATAGTTTACCAGAATACCAATTAAAGCCTGTCTACTTGACTCATCCGCAGAGGCACCTGATGAGCCTAATATAAAGTTAATGTAACCCTTCAGTGAACCCCCCCCCCCACAGCACCCATAAAATAATAAGAAACAACGTGGCTCATGTGGTTTCAACATGTAGAGTTTTCAGTGAATACCTCAGCTCTGTGGCATCTAAGCCCGTAGTCCGTGACAAGAGTTCTTTCTGCACACAGCCCTCTACGGATTCCCAAATCCACCGTTCGGTATACTACCTGCCCCCGGGTGGGAATTGGGAAATTCCTCATCCCCGTTAAACAGCTTTGATATGCACTGGAAACCCAAGCTTCTTTGTCAGCTCGGAAACCCAATATGCTGGGAAATGGGCTTCACCTGCGAGTCATTTTTGTGAGGAGGGAAACTGAAAGATTTGCTGCAGCACAACAGGTTCCTTCCCTCAAGTCACAGTGGAAATAGGAGGCTGTAACAGGCATGGCTGAACAGAAACAAGCACGGGGTAGTTTTAAGTGCTTAGGCCTGTATAAAACAAGTCTCATATTCAATAGACCTAAGACCACTAGCTATAACAAAAAAAGGTATCAGTAATCTAGAATTCCTACATCCAGGAGTGGCGTTCTGGCTTGACTACCATACATCAAGTCCACTATCCTCACAAATACCACTGGGCCAGTCAAAATGGTGCCCGTATCAACATGAATGGTACGCCTCTTCAGGGGGCAGCTCTGTGAGGGGAGGATGTTGCTTGTTCAACAGGGGTGGGGAGAAAGGTTGAAGGGGGGCTTAGAAAAGTTTCAATCCTCAGCAAACCACTGACCCTCTAATTGACATCGTCTGAAGTGGAAAAGTAGCGTGCCGTGTTCGCAAATTCACCAATTGGCCGGTTCTGACTTGTCGGAATGACGTTGGAGACGCGCTAGCGTTCATATCACACATCCCTGACTAACTCAGCAACACATTCCTTCTCACAAAGGAACGTTTCAGTAAAGGTTTGAACGGTCCTTCCTTTCACATTCCAGCTCGCCGAAAAGTAACACATTATCAGCGACAAGGCAATGACCGTTGGTCCTCAAACGTCTCCAGTGAAAATGAGCATGAGGACGAGAGTGGAAGAGCGGTTAACAAATGTGATCTTTAAAGGTTATATAGACTGAATTAGTCCTCCAGCCAGTTAATCATTGGCTCATATCACCTAAAGAGAGGTTGATGAGGGGGAGAGAGAGAGAGAGAGAGAGAGAGAGAGAGAGAGAGAGAGAGAGAGAGAGAGAGAGAGAGAGAGAGCACAAAAGAGAAAGAATATGAGGGGACATTTGAACACACACATTTCCACAGGCGTCATCAGTTTCACCTTTAATTAATAGCCAGGCCAAACCTCTACTGATGCACTTTTGGCTAGAGGCACATTAAAGCAAGATGAGGCGCTTTCAATCTCAATCATGGGGAAAATGAGAAGGCCTGCCCCGCGGTCGGCTCTAGACGCTCCCGCTGAAGAAAATGTGCACTTTCCCAAGAGCTCATTCCCCAAGTCTGAGTAACCTTCCCATGACTCATTGATCTTAATATAAAACAGATCGGATTTCCATTCCTGTAGTAAAATCCCTGGGGGCCCGGGTTGGGGGAGAAATGTTTAATTTGCCTTCTGGCCTCAAAGACGTAGATTACACCTTTCTGACTTCTCCTGCAGCACATTAATATTGTCTTACTTAGCTTTTAGCCTACAGGTGGAAGAGAGGACTGCTTTTTCTGGTAAAATAAGGAAATTAATACTTTTGCTCCCAGGCAGGTATAATTGGCTCTTCGTCATGGGGGCCTGTACACATTAGGCAGAGTATACAGGATGGATATTGCAGGAAACAGGCCTTGGGTTCTGTTCAAAGCGCTCATCTCTTTGGCTTGATATGCAACACTCGAGCGCGATTGGGCTCTCCCTGAACACGGGCCACAGGCTCAGCTGGGCCGCGTGTGGTCCAGATTCGGAGCGCCGTACCGTTCCGCCGGGAGCTGTCAACGACTGAAAGGCATTCCTCCCTGATGAAAAGCTATCGGAGGATGAATGCTGAGAGGACTTGCCAAGTCCTCTTCTCGGAGAGGGAAAACAGGTCTTCGCTTTTTCCTTATATCTTAATATGAGCCAGAGGGAGGGAATGGACGAGGATGGATACTTTCACCAAAGATTCATTGCTGATTACTGCATTGCTGGAATAAGAAGAGGGGTGTGTACTTTGACTGTGACACGAACAGCGACTGGACCAAATCCTCTCAACAGTATTCAGATTTATATTCCAAGGACTCGATTCAAACTGTTCACATCACATGAAAACAAGTTACGTAAAACAGGAGCTAACACCTGGGCCGCGGGGGGGGGGGGGGCAGACCTTTACAGTGCACTGCCACGGTACACAAACCTCCAAACACGCGGAGAGGCACAAACACATGAAGCGGCATGCGGTCTCACATGTACATAAGCACAGGGACACATGCTCCCTCGCGTGTGCACTCCGATTTTTTGTTCATGGGTCTTTACTGTACAGGGTTATTAAATTACCTCTGATCCATGCCACTGTTGCCATCGTGTCACAAGGCACTTCTCATTCACGCTTCAAACAGTCTGCGATCCCCTTCAGCGTGTCAGGATAAAGGCATGGCTTCAATCAGCATCGCTCAAAGCCTTTGTGTTCGGTTCCCCCGGGCCTCTAAAAGAGCTATGGCATCCAGGGAGGGGGGCGTGATGGATAAATTACCTGCTGGTTGAATCCAGATTCTAAGCCTCGGCCAGAGTGGTGAAAAAAGTGGCTGTATGCGCCTTTGTCCGGCTTCCATCCAGGCTTTTAAACCTTTTCTTAACAGGAAACTCATGAGTTCTTCAGAGCCAGCTCATTAACCCCATGCAGCCAGGAAGGGCCGTGACATGAAAGAGCTTCTAGGAGCGATGGGTCAAAGGTGACCTGACCACAATGTCATATTGTCTTCCTCACAACATAAAGCAGAAGAGTGGCTCAATGGGGGGGGGGGGGGTTTCCTTGTCTCTTGGTAGTCAAGGCGCAATGGAGATTGCATGTGACTTTTGACTTTTTTTGTCTTTTTAATTGATAACATCCAATGTTATAGGCATGGACAGGCAAATTTGCGTTGACGTAACAAGATTATTTTCCAAATGTATTTAGCATTCAGAGTTTAGCGTCATTTCCAATCTTATCCCTTTCCTTTACTGTAAGAAAACTTAAGAATGGACCGGTGGGATGTGGAAAAGTTCATGCTCTTTCACCCACACTCAAGCTCATTTACACATATGGCCTTTTCCCCACCCACTTATCTATTTGTGCCGAAAAAATTATGACCTGCCAAATTCCTCCAAAGCTCAGTCTATCTCTCACTGCCACACTGCTGCAAATGGGCCTTTATCTGGAGAAATAAAAGCCATATGTATGAGGGAGGGTGGACGGGTGGGAGGGGCGATTTCACTGCTTCAGTGGCTGATCTACTTCAACCCTCACAGCGCAGCAATTAAATTCCCATCCAGCCCTTCCCTTAAGAGGATTTGAGTTCAGGGGGGGGCAGTACGAAGAGGGTGGGCTGCAAGAAATAGGGAGGGGGAAAAAGGAGGTGGAGATAGAGTTGCCATAGGGGTGATGACGCGAGTTCCTCTGAGAGCATGATGTTGACTATGATGCTGTGTTGACTATGAGGCTGACTATGATGTTGACTATGATGCTCACTATGATGTTGACTATGATGTTGACTATGACGTTGACTATGATGTTGACTATGATGCTGACTATGATGTTGACAAGGATGTTGACTATGATGCTGACTATGATTTTGACTATGATGCTGACTATGATGTTGACAAGGATGTTGACTATGATGCTGACTATGACGTTGACTATGATGTTGACTATGATGCTGACTATGAGGCTTACTATGATTTTGACTATGATGCTGACTATGATGTTGACTATGATGCTGTGTTGACTATGATGCTGACTATGAGGCTGACTATGATGTTGACAATGATGTTGACTATGATGTTGACTATGATGCTGACTATGATGTTGACTATGATGCTGACTATGATGTTGACAATGATGTTGACTATGATGTTGACTATGATGCTGACTATGAGGCTGACTATGATGTTGACTATGATGCTGACTATGATGTTGACTATGATGCTGACTATGATGTTGACACTGATGCTGACTATGATGTTGACTATGATGCTGTGTTGACTATGATGCTGACTATGATGTTGACTATGATGCTGACTATGATGTTGACTATGATGCTGACTATGATGTTGAATATTATGCTGACTATGAGGTTGACTATGATGCTGACTATGATGTTGACTATGATGCTGACTATGATGTTGACTATGATGTTGACTATGATGCTGACTATGATGCTGACTATGATGCAGACTATGATGTTGACTATGATGTTGACTATGATGCTGTGTTGACTATGATGCTGACTATGATGTTGACTATGATGCTGACTATGATGCTGACTATGATGCTGACTATGATGTTGACTATGATGCTGACTATGATGTTGACTATGATGCTGACTATGATGTTGAAAATGATGCTGACTATGATGCTGACTATGATGTTGACTATGATGTTGAATATGATGCTGACTGTGATGTTGAATATGATGCTGACTGTGATGTTGACTATGATGCTGACTATGATGTTGACGATGGCGCTGACTATGATGCTGTGTTGACTATGATGCTGACTATGATGTTGCATATGATGTTGAATATGATGCTGACTATTATGTTGACTATGATGCTGTGTTGACTATGATGTTGACTATGATGTTGGCTATGATGCTGACTATGATGCTGACTATGATGCTGACTATGAGGAGGAAGGGGAAAATAAATGGCGAGAGGTTGATGAAGGGAGCGAGGACACACAGTCAGTACCGGCAGAGGGAGGAGGCAAGAAGCAGGAGGAAACACTAATGGTGTTACGGGAGGGACGGATGACTCAGAGCGAGGGCGTCAGGTGGTGATCTCTGATCACAGTATACAGGGCTAATACAAGCAGAGGACACAAACTGGCGCTGGCACAAAAAAATAACTGGAGCATCGACCCGGTCTCAGCACCACCTGCAAGAACAGTGATCCAGGACCAGGGGGGTTAGTAATTACCTGGTCGGGGTAGCCATGCCCTGTCGCTACGTTCAAACACTGATCCAGAGACAGGTCTAAAGTTTCACACTGAGGCACCAGACCTCACCGCAAGCTACAAATGTTGACCGCACTATGAGGTAAGATGGGAAACAATAACAGCCTTAAAGGCATGCTCAAGTCAAGCGGCAACTTATGAAGAGTGGGAAGCCAATATTAATGTAATAGCCGATTAATGAGGCATGATCCCAGCAAGGCCCTGGCACAGTCAGACTGCTCAACAGTGCATCATAGAGACATTAAAACATTGACCTAAACCTCCGATGGCCAGATGCTCGTAGAACAAAGCTGCTCTCTAATGCAACAGCTTTAAATATGTTTTGGTAACTCTGCGGTGCTGGGGACACACCTACTACCCTTTCACACAGTTACACAATTACTGGGTGGATTATCAGTTTAGGAAGTCACCCGGGGTATAGTGGCACATGCTGCAGATTAGCTGCTATAGCCAGCGTTCAGGGAGCGATTCACAGGAAGAGATCAAACACCACTCCACAGAGAGGAAGCCATTTGAATGTGTGTGTAACGCTTGACAGAGCACTACAGCTCCATCCGATTCGGTCTCCACGTTTGTTGAAACAAACTGCTCCACAACAAAAGGGAAATCATTTCCTCCCCGTGTTTTACATGTGCAACCCAGCTGTTGGGAGTCAACTGGAAAACAATGTAGCCGCAGTTAGTTCACAAAGCAAGGGGTAAACGACTCACAAGGCTCTGGACAATATCATCGACACATTATGTAGACAACTTTTGTAAAGCAGCCACAATAGACCAGCCTTTTCCGGTCTCAGTTTATTATCAAATGGCAAAGGCCATAGGCGTATAAGCTACCCTCGGACTATAAATATCAGGGCTTTTACAAAAAAAGCAGGTTGGCTTGGATTCTATAGCGCTTTTATGTGACTGTTCAAAGCAGCGCTTTAGCCCTGAGCTCATGTTTGAGAAAGATGAGGCAAAAGGTCTCATTCATATTCCATTCTGTGTAAATAATTGAGTTTGTGGCTACAGAAATAGGTCCTGTGCGAGTAACCACGGCTTGGCTTCGTTCTCAATCTTTAATGATTATGTGGCAGAAAGAGCATTTTCCCCCGTCAGGGCCCCTTTGGAGAAGCCCACTTTATCAAGACATAAAACACACTTTTGAGACAAGAGACATACCCACGCATGCACGCACACACAGCCAGAACTTCCAAAAAGGACCGTTTTGTCCTCCGTCGGGAACCACTGATAGTCATCACTGACAAGACTGTGCGGCTAAAAACAGCTTTAATGTATCTGCCAAACCTCACTCTCGCTACGCAGCCCAATTACATCCCTCTGCTGTAATTCCTGAGGAATGTGCGGTTCGGAAGTCCGCCGTCTCGCTTTCCCTGAGTTCCTGAAACAACACAAGGTCACCCCGTGCTCCACCCTCTGTCTTACTGCCTCCATATGGACAGGCAGAAGGTGCTGAGGATACGGTAGAAGAAGCATTCCGATTGGTCCCAGAGACACACCGAGCGCCTCTATTCATTGGTTACCAGAAAGTTCAAACACAACATTAGAGCCTTTGAATGGGTCTTGGTAGCTGGCATGTGGAACAACTTTGAAATGCCGGTCCTCTAAGCAGGAACAGAAGATATGTAGAGCGCTGAAAAGCTGGAGAGCAGAGATTGTGGTGGTACACACCACACTAAAGGGGAGATGCTACTATACCCCACACAAGTACAGATGTCTTTAAAGTATTTGCAGCCTAGACCCCAACAAACCCTGTCAAGATGCCTTATGTGGTCAATAACTCACACATAGTGATGGGAAGCCACACAAAAAGACAAAAGGGTAACAGACTGCTTCAAAAGATGCCATGAACTCCAGAACATTCCGAGGAGGTTCGGAAGACTGTAAATCTGTACGTAATGTCCAGGCCCGGGCACTGGCTGGTAGGGTAGGTCATTGTCTGGAATTTTACTAAGCCTTGGTGTTGGATGCATTCTGGGAGACAGCCACGAGGCTCTATTTTCTCTAGAGGATATCCTGGGTCTGGAGTCAGGGAAGTCGGCCATCATTCCAGCCAGCCAATGAATCACTTGATTAAACAAATGATTGTCATCAAAGTCATCAAGGCTCACGCCTCCGGGCTAACCGGCTTAAGCATAGCATGACAATGCCAAGATTAAAAAATAAATTAGCTTTGGCCCAGTCTCTCCGAAATCAGGGATGGGAGAAAACAGAGATATGATATACACACTATCAAAGGTGACAGATTGGGAAAGTGGATTTTCAATGAGGTCACTGGGGGCCAGAATTTGTGGAACGCCATCCACAAAAGTCTTGTTTGTTTTGGAGGCTTTCCTTGAAATGTTCCACCCATTAAGACTTTGCCGTCGTTTCAAAAGGAGAGTGAGGAAATTAGCGTGTCAGTGACATTTGCATTTAAAATCAAAATGGATTCCATCTCACACGGTTCTTTAACGGCTCCTCCCCCCGTTTAATAAAAGTGCCCTCGTTCTCTCTCTCGGTAACGGGAGCGTTTCGGGACACTGGACATGGCTGGACACCTGAGTCAGAGATGGCACCATATCAGGTTTTGTTCAGCTCTATAAATTATACAAGTGTACCATTTTTCATGCTTCTATACCAGCGTGAACAATTTTCCAGTTTATCTACTGGACTATTTGGGCAGTGTGTCTGCCACCACTGGCCTGGAGAATCAAACTAAAGCACATCTGAAAAGGGCCTTTCAGTCATGACAGGAGATGCAGGAAGCTGTATACTTGCTTCTAAAAACGCCTTAGATTGAGGATAATAGAATGTAGCTATTTTACAAAACACAAAAAGGTTTAAAATGTCTTTGTACAACTGAACCAAATCTGAATTGGCAGCATTTTTCCGGAGAGCAAGAGAGTAAAACATAGCTGTGCCTTGGAGGGCAATTATTAGTTTGAAAAACATTTCCCTACGGTACGATGTACCTAGACAGAGAACTAAATTACTTCCTGTTTTTCTCAAACTGTTCCTATGACAACCACAACTCTTTGCTGAATATTCATGACTGCTCCATTAAATTCAATGCCAATGAGTAGAAACGTTTACACATGACCTCAGCATTTGGATGAGAGGTGCTATTTCGAAAGCCTCTAAACGAATCTTTACGGAAGTGCCTCAAAACCCTCTGGAATCTGTGGGATTTCTCATGAAAACAACATGAAATTACAGTGTTGCACTGAATCAAGTCAGGGTTTATAATGGAAACACCAGATATTAAAGTGCATTTTTCTGCTTGGCGGAGCACAGTACAGATATCAATTAGGTGCTTTTTAGAACCGATAAAACATGCTCGGAAATATGAGTGAGAACAGACGTGGGAAATGTGGCAAGATGTTTTCCAGCGCAATCTTGGGAGCGGGATGGAAAAATTCAATTGAAGTCATGACTTCTTTATATATCCCCCATTTGTAGATAACACCCCACAGATGAAGCACATTCCCACTCGGATCCTTGTCTATACAGGAGAACAGAGCCAATAGGGAGAAGGAGAGGTTTCACAGGCAGCAGATATACACAACAAGCTTGACCACAAACTATGAAACTCTGCGCCAATAACATTTCTGTAACTTAGTGTGGCGGTCGTGTGCCCAAGTCCGAGCAAGGAGATGGAGAGTGTCGGTCAAAGTTTCTGTTTCTAATGAAGTGACATGAGAGTAACTCCGTGCCACATAAAATACGATGTGTACAACGTCACTCTAACGACGTACGCTGAGAGTGATGGTGAAGCAAGTTCAGGGAGTGAGTGTTTTAATAAATAAATGAAACCAACACGTAACACAAACAAAGCACAAACATGACCCGGGAACAGAAACAAATACGACAGGACGCCGACCAAGATGACGATCCTAGGGATCAGGAGCGGACTGGTCCCCTCTGCTGAGGCGCGGGAACCTGTCGATCCAGCTGAGGCGCGGGAGCATGGTGACCTAGAGCTCCGGAGAGAGCACACTTGACAGTACCCCGTCCCCGGCGCGTTCGGCTCCAGCTACAGGACCTGGGGATCTGGAGAGAACTGGTCGCCTCCGCTGAGGCGCAGAAACCTGACGTACCGGCTGAGGCGTGAGAGCCTGATGAGCCGGCTGAAACCTCCCCGGTTACCTCGGTCGAGGCACGGGAACCTGTTCACCCAGCTGAGGCATGGGAGCCTATCGAGCCAGCTGAGGCATGGGAGCCTATCGAGCCAGCTGAGGCATGGGAGCCTATCGAGCCAGCTGAGGCATGGGAGCCTATCGAGCCAGCTGAGGCATGGGAGCCTATCGAGCCCGCTGAGGCATGGGAGCCTATCGAGCCCGCTGAGGCATGGGAATCCGACAAACCGGCTGAGACCTCCCAGGCAGCTCCGGCTCCAACACCTGGACCCGACATCACCTCCAACACAAAAAAAACACTCCGTGATGCTTCCCTTTATTGAGTCGTCATTCTGTAACGATGTACGCTGAGAGTCGGGAAGCAAGTTCAGGGAGTGAGTGTTTTAATAAATAAATGAAACCAACACGTAACACAAACAACGGACAGACATGACCCAGGAACAGGAACAATGACGACTGGGGAAGAAACAAAAGAGAGTGACATATAAAGGGCAGGTAATCAAGGAGGTGATGGAGTCCAGGTGAGTGTCATTGTGTGCAGATGCGTGTAACAATGGTGACAGGTGTGCGCCATAACGAGCAGCCTGGTGACCAAGAGGCCAGAGAGGGAGCACACACGTGACAATCACATACAATTTTGAGGTTTCATCTGACCTCACTCAAAACAACGATCGAATGCGTTGCATGACAATAAGTCCAAATAGCGTTCCAAATATCAACGGGAGATAAGAGCATGCAATTGAATTTTTTGGATCATTCATTTGTCATTTCATTGGAATGATTCAAAGCAGAAATTGATTTTTTGACCCAATACAATGGTTATTTCTCTTGGCAACTGAGACTTACTGGGGATAGTGTTAGGCAGATGTGGGATCGTGTGCTCAGGCCAAACACTTAACTCTCATTACTGTCCTAACTAGCCTAATCCAGCGCCATCCTGCTCGGCACATAGGTCTGCCCCCCCCCACCCCCAAGTCAGACATCCTCAAGAATTCCTAGCAGTAAAGCACCAGACAGAAGGAGCCCCCTTCGCCAAAAGGGAGACCAAATTCACACTCTCCTCTTCATTTAAAGTGTAACTAGGCTGCATGCATGGTAGTACAGGAAGGAAGCAGACAGGTTAAACACAGGGTCTTTTCCCTGCTTTCCTTTTCTTCGTCACAACCACAGAACCTCCACCACAATCCTCTGAAGGAACGTTTCATTTGCTAACCTAATTAAGGGGAGAGAGAGAGAGAGAGAGAGAGAGAGAGAGAGAGAGAGAGAGAGAGAGAGAGAGAGAGAGAGAGAGAGAGAGAGAGAGAGAGAGAGAGAGAGAGAGAGAGAGAGAGAGAGAGAGAGAGAGAGAGAGAGAGAGAGAGAGAGAGAGAGAGAGAGAGAGAGAGAGAGAGAGAGAGAGAGAGAGAGAGAGAGAGATGGGCTGCTTTATAAACAGTTACTGTTTTCAACAAAAACTTGACATCCACGTTAAGAAAGGTGGGGAGTCACTAGTTTGTCAAATTGTGGCTCCTTACTGTCTACACATGCACGGTGGCAGGGGCCAAAGTTAAACCACCGTCCATGTGCTGCCTCTCCCTAATGTGTTTCCCCAAGCCTAGAAGGCTGGACTTTGTCTTTAATAAAGACAAACAAATACACACACACACACACAACCTCAGCCTCATGAAAAATCCCTTCCAAAAAGTCAAGAGAAGAGAGGGTGGGGGGGGGGGGGGGGGGGGGGGGGGGGGCTGTTCCTTTCAAACAAACGCACACACGTCCTGCAGATGTCCGCGAAGCGTACACAAACACTCCCTTCTCGAGTGTCAGCAAAGCAGAGCGTTGGTGCTGCATCTCCCGTCTTAAAAAACAACAACATTATTTTCAGCTGTCTCAATGTGGAATAATAATGCAACTGTTCTCAGGGTAACTTAAGACGCGGCGGTAATGCCAAGCAGCGTCTTAGCCTTGGGGGTGGGGTCGACAAAGCAGGGCTGCGTGCGTGGCTGATGACAAAAGAAGAGCGCATGGGGACAGACGCTTTCCTTCAGAGGCCCAAGGAGCCCGGGCCTGCAGAGTCCATTAGAGATTGCATAACGCTTGGCAGATAGGGAGATTGAAAATGCTAACTTTGTAAGGTAACACCCCTCACCCCGTTTGACCTAAAATCATGAAATTAGGTACATAGGTCCCTCTCCTTACAAGGAACAAATGTCTCGGGGAGCCATAAGGTCAGCCAATTTAGAATTTTAGAATTTAGCATTTAGAATTTTGGGCTAAACTTTTAAAACGCTACTCTTCTGGCAACGAATAACCGATCTGCACGAAACTTGAAGTGTGGCATCTATAGACAAAAGGTCTCTCGATGCAATATTTTTCCAACTAGTACCTAAAACCACAGGGCCACTATTGACCAATAAACATTCACGTGGGGTTGGTCTGGCACATAAATCAGTCAAGGATATTCATATTGTAACAACACAGTTGCAAACACTATAACTGGCGCTATAACGGGACAAAATGTATATTTTTGACTCAGAGTGATGACATTTGGCTCACATGCTCAGGGATAGGTGCGAGCTAACCCACGCCATATCACAGACACCGCTGGCCTGATTTTGACAAAACTTGGGTGAATGATGAGTCTTGCCATAGAGATCTGGCATTTACAAAATTACACTGATTGGCCCAATGGGGGCACTGCATCATTTGTGGGGGGTGACATGTTTACTGTTCATTCTTGTTTGTTCAATATTTCTTAAATGATAGATGATGCACTTTTTTTTTTTTTTACAAAAGGAGGATGGGATAAAGCCCTCTTATAGTCACTTTAAAAGAGACTGCGAGTCGGGTTCTAAAACTGCGCAGAGTCGGGGTGTACAGCTATTCAGGTCAGAACATTCAGAGAAGTTGCAAGAATCTACAGGTAGATCAATAAAGTTGGCTGAAAATTGTATACCGTATCTAGAGGAATAGGAAATGGAAAAAGGCTTGGCATCGGTGGTTCTGGGCCTGCTAGTGAACGCAGTTTGTGTATTGATGTTGCTATTGTCTTCTTTAATACAGAAGCCAAAGACAGCCTCAGGTGTGGAGCTTGGCAGGAGTGTGGGGTGATCCAGCGGTCAGCTAGCAACCTGTGCTACTCGGGCACAACATTACTTCAAATCAGTGAACACAGAACAAATGAGGTGCTGTGTAGTTCTACCCATGGATGCATCTCCCCTGACCTCGTTGTTTTACTTTCCAGTGTTATTTAAGGGCACGGGATCATAAAGCATACAATGCACATCTATAAGCACATCATAAACATTGCTTTATTGCTACATAGCATTATTGCAACGTAATGTAAGTAAGCATGCATTTATGGTGTGCTTATAGATGTGTAAATCCTTATGATATACAGTTTGTAAACAATCACATATTTTGTTATATACAAAGTGTCTATAACCTCAAAAGTGGAATGGAATTTTTGTGTTTTTCCCACTTATTTTCCTTGAATGTCCCGAGATTCATTGGCCAATTCCATGTTTTGAGTTATTCCTTTGAGGTCCTGCATCAGACACTGAGACAGTGCTACCCTCACATAAATCATCAATTTGAAAGGAGGTGAGCACCCACGCTTCCCACCAATACCTGACAAAAATTGACATGCTCCCACATCTGGCAACTAGCGGGAACCCAAAACATAGCTAGGGCCCAACCTTCTTCGCATCCGGGTTACAGGAAATGAAAACTGGGAGAAAAAAAATCCCAGCGGGCATTATAAATCACCTTCGACTACGGCTCTGTCTAAATTGACACACTATTCCCTATACGTAGTGCACTACTTTTGATGAGGGCCCATGGAGCTCTGGTCGAAAGTAGTGCACTATACACGGAATAGGTTGCCATTTAGTCCCATGTTGCTCAGTTGGTACAGCATGGCACTTGCAACGCCAGGGTTGTGTGTTCAATTCCCGTGTGGGACCAGTATGAAAATGTATGCACTCATTACTGTAAGTTGCTCTGGATAAGAGCATCTGCTAAAGGACAAAAATTTTAATGTAAATAGACAATTTGGGACGAAGACCCCAGCTGAAATGTCTTATCTGAAGGGTACAGTAATAACTGTGCTTGAAGGAGTGTGGTAATTAACTGCAGGTTGGCATTTTTTGTTATGAATCTTGCCCTGTAGGCAGCTCTGTAGAGTAGCTGGCACAGTCACAAAGTCATAAAATCTGTTTTTAAACATAACCCTAACCTTAACCACACTGCTAACCCTGATGCCTAACCTTGAATTAAGACTAACAAGCTAATTTCCCCACAGGAATTTAAACAATAGAGACAATTTTGACTTTGCAGCTGGCACATCTAGCGGAATTCGCTCAGTTCTGCCTCCAGGGCAAGATTCATGACAATAAACGTCAACCTTATAATTAACACATAGATTTGCCTGGTGGTTATCAGCCAAACCACTTGATTGACATGTCAACAGGGGTGCCAACATTGAGAATCAATGTCACGCGTCGAGTTTCATTGAGACGGATATTCGCCTCTCACTGCTGCAGGGTACACACAGATAGAGAGAAGCGATAGATTGATAGGGGGAGGGAGAAGGAGGGGGATAGTCAAACATACATGGTCAAACATACATCGTTGCCATGCCCACAAAGCCATGGATCAGACCTTGGTAGGCTACAGCCCAAAGGACCAAGGGGTCAAAGAAAATGACAGGTTGAGGGGCTCTCTTCACAACTGCCTGATGACAATGTTCTTCAAAACAACAAAAATACAAAGTAACATGGCCACTTTTGTGTTTTTGTGAGCTTTGACTTTCTCTCCAATAGTATCCAATGGAGGGAGACCCTATGAGTCAAGCAGACACAAGGGCTTCTGGATCTGAGGCTCATCTGTTAAAAACATGCCCTCTGGGGGTGACTTCATGCAAAACAATGACTCGTTAAAACAGCTAATTGGACAACCATTCCGAGAGGAACGGAGCCAAGTGACAAGACCTGTAAAGCCACAGAGAAAGCAGTGGGACACTTTGAATAAGAGTTCAGTTATAGCACCAAATACATGGAAGACACAAATGCTCAATTATATTTTTCCAAGTACATTCCAGCATTCTAGACAATTTGTGGGATAATCAGTGGGCCCCAATTATATTACCAAACATGAGGATATAGAAACAGCATGATCACATAATAGTAAGTTTGGATATCTATAATAAAACAAATTCCATACATGTCTCTAATATGTTTGGCTCTAATGCTGACTTTCCACTGTAACACCAGTGTTACACTTAAGCAATAAGGCCCAAGGGGGTGTGGTCTAAGGCCAACATACTAAGTCTAAGGGCTGTTTTGGGCACGACGCAACGCTGAGTGCCTGGATTACAGCCCTTGGCCGTGGTATATTGGTCATATAGCACAAACCCCTGAGGGGCCATATTGCTATCGTAATCTGGTTACCAACGTAATTAGAAGAGTAAAAATACATATTTTGTCATACCCGTGGTACCAAGGCTTTAAGCCAATCAATATTCAGGGCTCGAACCCCCCCAGTTTATAACAGTGTTGCAATAGGGAAATTGTGTTTTGAGGACTAGTGAAGAGCAGCATCAACAGCATCGGCGTCATCAAAACAGTACGTCTTGTGTGAGGTGTTAAAGTTCACAGTTAGCTACTGTTATCTAAATGCCAGCTGAAAAGTACCAGTGGCCTGGCTTTGGCCCCACGCCGGAGCCATGGTCCAATGAGACACGGATAGAGCCCGTGTGGAGACGGGAACAGACAAGTCTGAGCCTTTTGGGTAATACACTAGGTAAACAACCTATTGTTACACTGCCATAAACAACTTATTTAGCTCTCACTAAAGTCTTTGTGAGCATTACAGTAGCTTATTGGGTTGCCTGGAATTGTGTCTCACTCTGATAAGCAAAACGGCCAACTGAGCTGGGCACATAACGGAACATAACGTAGCATAAGGATGTATATAACTAGGTTATACTTTCCTGGTTTAGTGTTTGAGTAGGCTAGGCACGTTTACGCAGCCAAAATGATTTTTGGAAAGGCTGCATGCAGCAATAGCGTTTATTTGCATTTCACAATAATAACCTATGAATTGGCCATTACATCTAAACGACAAAAAGCTTCGTAAATGGAACCAGGCTGAGTTTTATGAACTCCAACGGCCAACTGATAACAGGTTAGCTTATAATAAGCAGTGATTTGTAAAAATAAAATTAAAATTAGTCTTGTTATTTCCATCCAGAAAGGTTTCCTCTATTTTTGACCAGCAACCTGCCACGTACGTAGAAATGATAGTTTCGGGAAGATGTTCAAATACAGAAATTAAACTAGACAAAACTGTAAAAAAAAAAAAAAAAGAAGATGTATCTCTTCAAAGCAAACTCTGAACGTTGAAACATTGTCAGCATAGACAAACTTGACCGGTCAAAAAAAAAAAAAGTTTAACATTGACTACAGTTGAAGAAATAGCTCTGTCCGGAATTAAATTCTCATTGCTCCTAAATTGTAATATGACCGGCTACAATGTGTCACATTCAGGACAACAATGGGCTACAGTCACAATTGCTTCAAGTGCGTTACGGTATAACATACAAGTGTGAGTGGTCCCAGATTCAACGTTGTTTCCCCCCCATTCTAACGTTACCCGCAAGCAAATCGATATGGTTCACTTTTTTTTAAACTTACCCTTTCCCCCGAGAGAAAGGCCGTCATGCCGAGGGTCAAAATTATCCAAATGTTCCTCATTATTCCTTCAGTGAAATTTGTAGATACAGCCAAAATACCAAATCGTCTTCCTTCTCTCCCTTCCCTCTTCTGTTTGCGACTATCCCCCTCTCCCCTTGCACCCTCGCTCCGGTCCTTTGCGTTTCTCTCACTCTAAGAGTGGAACACCGGATACGTGTTGCGTTTTCTTATTCCGCCACGCACTTTTTCCCTACCAAAACATTTATATATATATATATATATATATATATATATATATATATTGAGTCAAATTGCTGCGTAGGACATTTGACTTGGTTGTTTCACAGTTGAATCCGGACTTCTATTCACTTATAGTACAGTTCCGCTAAACTCGCTACGATTCGGCCATTTCACACTTCACAGAAAGTCAACAGTATGCAGAGAGAGAGTCGGGAAGAAAACACAAGGACAGATAGTGCAATGATTGACAGTTACTCCGACCATATGGGTGCATCGTTCAAGCCAAGAGCATTGCCTATCTGTATATCACTACAACGCACTGCCATCAAATGAAATGTCCTATTGCTTGCATCTAGATGTACTTTATTGACGTTTCTGTCATTTAGCAGGCGCGTGTATCCAGAGAGACTTTCAGTAGTGAGCGCATATTCTTTTAAGTACAACCAAGTTCTATCAACTGAGCTACACGGGGACATGATATACTTAGAATATCACTTAATAGCTTACATAATGATAAAATATTGTTTCATGTTCCAGAAAAGTACAGTTACCATTAGTCAACTATAATATAATGTATCATCTTAAATTGTGGGTTATAATTATCTGCATCTTTTAAATCACTGCAGTCATCTCGTCGGGCCTCATCGTTCCCCTTTAACAAAGTATTACTTTACTGAAATGACTGTGACAGCTTGAAATTATAATTGTGCTACTAACTGTTTTTCCTGATGGCCTCGATAGTAGAGGATCATTTTAAGAAATGTTCCTGTCTGTCCATTTCTATGGTTAATTTCCATGCAAAGTCTCCCCCTGCTGGTATAATTCACTCCTAAAGAGATATGAAATGGGATCCAGTTTCAGTAGGCCTACGGTATGAATCCTACAATCATATCACGCATAAATGACAGTATTTGAATCTTGAATGAGCACTTTGTTTCAATTGTTTGACATTCTCATACTGTGAATGGCAAACATGGCTTCTAACTTACAAGTAACCACGCATTCATACTTTGTATCAGACTATATGCTTGTATATTGCCTTTCTCGCACAAATCAAATCCAATTTGATTTGTCACGTGTGCAGAATACAACGGGTGTAGATTTTACAGTGAAATGTTTGCTTACGAGTCCTTCCCAACGAGTAAAACTTGTTTGTATAAAAATAGTAACCCAAGGAATAAAATACACAAGAATAAAGCTATATACAGGGGTTGTTTAACATGATTTTTGAATGACTACCTCATCTCTGTACCCCGCACATACAATTATCTGTAAGGTCCCTCAGTCGAGCAGTGAATTTCAAACACAGATTCAACCACAAAGACCAATGCCTCGCAAAGAAGCGCACCTATTGGTAGATGGGTAAAAAATAAAACAAGCAGACAATAAATATCATTTTGAACATGGTGAAGTTATTAATTACACCTTGGGTGGTATATCAATACACCCAGTCACTACAAAGATACAGGCATCCTTCCTAACTCAGTTGCCGGAGAGGAAGGAAACCGCTCAGGGATTTCACCATGAGGCCAATGTTGACTTTAAAACTGTTAATGCCTGTGATAGGAGAAAAATGAGGATGGCTCAAAAACATTGTAGTTACTCCACAATGCTAACCTAATTGACAATGTGAAAAGAAGGAAGCCTGTACAGAAACCAATATTCCAAAACATGCATCCTTTTTGCAAAAAGGCACTATAGAAATACTGCAAAAAATGTGGCAAAGCAATTCACTTTTTGTCCTGAATACAAAATTATTGATTGTTCAGGGAAGAGTACCACTCTCCATATTTTCAAGTATAGTGGTGGCTGCATCATGTTATGGGTATGCTTGTAATTGTTAAGGACTGGAGAGTTTTTCAGGATAAAAAAGTTAGTGAATGGAGCTAAGCACAGGCAAAATCCTAGAGGAAAACCTGGTTCAGTCTGCTTTCCATCAGACACTAGGAAATTAATTCACATTTCAGCAGGACAATAACATAAAACACAAGGCCAAATCTACACTGGAGTTGCTTACCAAGAAGCCCGGGGATGTTCCTGAGTGGCCAAGTTACAGTTTTGACTTAAATCTGCTTGAACATCTATGGCAAGACCTGAAAATGGTTGTCTAGCAATGATCAACAACCAATTTGTCAGCACTTGAAGAATTTTGGAAAGAATAATGGTCAAATGTTACACAATCCAGATGTGGAAAACTCTTAAGAGACTTACCCAGAAAGAATCACAGCAGTAATCACTGCCAAAGGGGATTCTTATCTAATCAAGATATATTAATGTTTACGTTTTCATAAATGTTTTACCCACTTTGACATAGACAGAGTATTTTGTGCAGATCGTTGACAAAATACATGACAATTAAATCCATTTAAATCCCACTTTGTAACACAACAAAATGAGGAAGAAGTCAAGGGGTGTGAATACTTTCTGAGGGCACTGGATTCAGTCTTGTTAGTGTGCATAGAGTCAATGCAAGATAGGGTCCATGCAGATAGTCTGTGTAACCTTTTAATTGACATTTTTAGCAGCCTTATGGCTTGGGGGTAGAAACCGTCTCGGAGCCTGTTGGTCTGAGAGCCAATGCTCCTGTACCGTTTGCCGGATAGCAGCAGAGTGAACAGTCTGTGGCTTGCTGGCTGAAGTATTTGGCCATTTTTCGGGCCTTCCTCTGACACTGTTGGATATATTGGTCCTGGATGGCAGGGAGCTCAGCCCCAGTGATGTTCTGGACTGTCCGAACCACCCTCTGTATCGATTTGCAGTCGAGGGTGGTGCATTTGCCATACCAAGTGGTGATGCAGCCAGTCAAGATGCTCTTGATGGTAGCTGTAGATCTCTTTGAGGATCTGAGGGCCCATGCCAAATCTTTGCAGCCGTCTGAGGGAGAAGAGGTGCGGTCGTGCCCTCTTCATGACTGTGCAGGTGTGTGTGGACCATGTTAAGTCCTTAGTGATGTGGACGTCTCTGACCTCCTCCCAGTAGGCTATCTCATCGCCGTCGGTGATCAGGCCTACCACCGTCATGTTGTCAGCAAACTTGATGATGGTGTTGGGAGTCGTGCGTGGCCACACAGTCGTGGGTGAACAGGGAGTACAGAAGAGGAGAGGCAGTGTGAAGTGCAATAGAGATTGCGTCATCTGTGGATCTGTTGGGGCGGTATGTGAAATGGAGTGGGTCCAGGGTGTCTGGGATGATGGTGTTTATGTGTGTCATGACCAGCCTTTCAAAGCATTTAGGCAGGTTACCTTGGAATTCTTGGGAACAGGGACAATGGTGGTCAGCTTGAAACATGTTGGGATTACCGTCTGGGACAACAGAAGCCATGTCACCTTGCTGCCAGACTTTTCTCTCAGCTCAGTCTCACTATCGGTTGAGAAAGGACACTGGCAAACTTCTGAGGAGGATTTCAACATAACACTGTTTAAATTAGGAGTACAATAGACCTATACCCTTTCGTAGTTAGCACTGTATAAACCTCAACTTTATGAAACACAGTTTTCCGCTTTCCGAATCGCGAGCAGGGTGCTCTGCTTTTGGTCGTCCGCTTCAAACAGAAATCCCTTAACATCCCCTGTCATTGTTGAATATGGATTGTAATTACAGGCATGACTGGTCCTTTACAAGAGGTGACATGCGTCAACTGCAAACTATTTCAGAGAGCATAGACTTTAGGACCGCAACGTTCTGAAGAGCAGAGCAAGGGCCTAATGCATGGAGAATAGAGGAGGCTTTGTGGGAATTTATTGAACTATTTGTCAGAAACTTTTAGTGAGTATAGTTCCAAGTTGGGGGTGTTGTTCTTGAATGTGGTTGTGCTTTTTATAGCAAGACGAAACCAATACATTATGTATCAGGACAAAGATCTTTTATGGTGAAAGGTTCACTACACCATCAACTCTGAGTGAGTATATTGAACTCATAATAATGCTTACCAGAATTGACCAACTTAGGGTTATCTTTTTTTTGATAACTTTGCATACGGCCTTGCAACTATTAACTTAGGTTTATCTTTTTTGATAACTTTGCATACGGCCATGCAACTATTAACTTAGGTTTATCTTTTTTGATAACTTTGCATACGGCCATGCAACTATTTGGCCCACAAGTTGGATGGCCACACTGTACTTAGTACCTATACCATGTGTCATTTTTCTCTCTACTACTATCTCAATAAAACTGATCATCTTTGATAACCACTATGTCATTACTTAGCTATACGTGGTATCTGCAGATAACGGGCTGGAAACAATGACTGAATTGTAATAAATAAAAGGCCCCTGTTCCCACAGTAACTGTGTAACTTAATATAAAGTGTGACCCTGTATCTCCTTCCCCTTGTTTACTTCTTAAGGGAATCTTCTGTGTTCAGAGTCTGGAGCATGGCGCAACCTAGCCATTGCCAAGGCTGGTGGAATGAAATCTATAGGGGGATTTGGCTCCTGCCATCATGCCCTCCTGGTCGGATCCAGCCCGTGTAAAGGAGGGTCCATGGAGGGATCACCCTCCAGCCTCCCTCCAGTGGCCCCTTCCATCCCTGCACCCTGTGTCCCATCCCCCAGTCTCCAGAGCAGGCTTAGCTCTTGCTCTGGCATCCCAGATTACCCAGCCAATTAGAGTGAAGGCAAAGCCCCTTCTGCCACAGTGGCTGGTGCAGCCGCAGCATGCTGAGAAGCTATGGCCCTGTGTTATACGAGGATAGGACACAGGCAGCACTGACTGGTAGACATGCAAGTCACCCTGGGGGAAAGAGTCATGGCAGCTGTCTTACGTCAAATGGATATAATGTATAAGTCAGTATGAAAGACGCAGAATTTACATACTGTAGCATGAGATTTACTTAGCAGTTATACATTTTATGGAGGATAGTGATGCATTGAATACATGCCATGGTATTTTGTGATCATTATATATGCTTTGAAACTGAACCATATACAATGATGGATTGATTGTACAGTAATACTGAAAGAGGAAATCATATTTCGTTATTTCTCAAACAACAGCACCACCTGGTGGCAAATAATAATAGTTCCCGAACATCCAAACGCATTTAGACAGTATACTGGGGGAAACCGTAAACAGGATATAAAAATTATATTTCAAGTGATAGCCCAGAGGCAAAAGTCTTACATGTTGAGAAAAATAATACAAAAATAAACCTGCAGGCATATGTTTGGGAAAAAGCAGCTATTGTCTGTATTTTTCTCCGCCTCGGTTCAAGGCTACAATGTGAAACTCAACACACACACACACAGTAGCAGTGTGTGGGTAAAATCTCTGGGTTAAGCCTAGCCAGGAAAAAAAGCCATACAATTTTTTACAACCTGTTATGATAATTGCGTATTTTCCTCTATAACCCACTGTGATATATATAAGGCCGAGACAACAAGAAGAGAACAGTCACACAGTGGGCAGAATCATTGGTGGAAAAAGTACACAACTGTCAAGATACCTTAATAGAAAATGACTCAAGTAAAAGTGAAAGTAAAAGTCTAAAAGTATTTGGCTTTAAATATACTTAAGTATCAAAGTAATAGTAAAAGTATAAATCATTTCAAACTCCTTATATTAAGCAAACCAAATGGCACAATGTTCTTGTTTTGTTCGTTAATCAATAGCCAGGTGCAAATTTCTGTTCTGCTGAGCGCAAAATTGAACGTTGAACTCTGTGCAACTTCCAGCGTGCCTTTACTATGAACACTGAGGCTGTACCCACTTTAGGTTAGAGTTTTAACAGTGGCCAAGTAGGCTACTGTGGTTATTTGATCCTAATGTAGACCTACCAGAGTGACCTACCACCAAAAACAATGGAGAAAATGCATCCTATAACACTTTAACATGGAAATAGCTGTTCTATCATTCAGCCTACAGTAGCAGCCATTGTGTGGTGTTCAACGTAGACCTACATTCCATGAGACTTTTGGGGGAAAAAACATGCAGGGCTTGACATTCACCTGTTTATCCACTTCACCTTCAAACAAGGTGACTGAAAATGTTGTTTTGTTTTGTGATGCAAGAAACCACTTTACAAAATAAAATGCATTATTATTCCCATACCATTATTACAGAGAATAGGCCAAATTATAATACCCTCTGCCTATTGGTTACTTAGCTTATGCAAGCCTGTCTCAAAATACAACACTGCCCCTTTAAGACAAAAAAATGCTCTTTACCTGACTTGCTTTTAAAAGATTTCTAGAAATGTACACGTTTTGTGCTCTTGTAGGAAGCAATCACTCCCCTATTGCTGACTACAAATGTTCTATAATTGGACTCACTAAGTAGCAAAGGATATGAACAAAATGTGCACACGTGGCTACATGCAGCTCTCACTTTGATCTCAAAACAAGCACATCTACTCACGACCACTCATGCTTTAAACACAGTCCAGTTCAAAGTGAATGGCACAGATCCATATATGGCAAGGATCTATTTGCATATAGGCCTACTGCAGCTCTGATTGTTTATGCAGCACCGGTCTATGTAGAATACGGGCTGAGTTGTCCATGTCAATGCAATAGAATCCTACTCCGATGCGTTCTGCCTACAACAAAATATCTTGCATAGTTAGTTTTGTTTCAGTAAGTTGCATTGAAAGTGACTAATATTGCATTGATTCTATCACAATTGCTACAGTAAAGGGAAACGTTGATAGTGTTAACAGAGAAAACTCTAGAACAGTGGTCACCAACTTCAAGATCACTTTTTGAGTCAACTTAAAAAATGGAAGCCTATGCAACATTAACCAATTAAAAACAGTGCTCTAGCAATGAGGTTTGTGCAGTCAGCTATAGGCCCAATACATTATCACTGCATATTGTCTTTGCTTGAATTGCCATGCCTCTGCATTGTTGTTCAGAACATTTAAAAACATTATATTTCAACATTTGAGGTAGGCTATATGATCACACCGGTAATAGATCCCTTGTTTTATTTGTGAGGCACAGCTGAGTGAGCATACATTTAAATAATTAGCTTTGATTTTACTGGGCTGATGGTCAATCTCAGCGGAGGGAGAGAGCAGCAGACTGAGGTGACCGTGAAACTCCGAGTTGCACCACATTATTTCGGCCTCAAGCACAAATTCATGTTGTTACTCCTATGAACAGAGAAAGTGAAATATTCCTAGATGTTAAAAAAAAGAACCAAGCTGCTAATAATAACAACAAAAACGCAAGCCTATAGATACACTTTCATACTCATTCATTACTGCTGCAGTGCTTGTTGTAGTGCTGAGTGGGAAAAGGAAGGACGTGCCTTTTAGGACTTATAAAAGTGTTGAATACAACGTGTTGACAGTGCTGGGCAGTGGAGGCTCCTCAGAGGAGGAAGGGGAGGACCAATGAACGTTTTTCAATGAAGGTCTACAGTAGCCTCAGCAGCACTCTGGAAGGTAGCACCATGTTTTAGCCAAAGGACAAAACCTAGGAGGCTCATGGTTCTCACCCTCTTCCAAAGACTTACACAGTAATTATGACAACTTCTGGAGGATGTCCCTGAATCTTTCAGAGCCCTTGCAGCGTGAACTGATGGTGTCCACCCAATCAAAGGATCAGAGAATGAATCTAGTACTGAAAGCATAAGCTACAGCTAGCTAACACTGCAGTGCATACAACGTGGTGAGTAGTTGACACAAAACAGTTTTTAACAAATTAATTTCTTCCAAAATTAAGAAGAAGCAAGAGAGCGAGAACGAGAAAGAGAGGCAGAGAGAGAGAGAAAGCTAGCTATATTTGGTTGTATTTTTTTTTCACTTAGCTAGCGAATGCAACTACCTAGTTTACTCAAATACCCAGCTCAAACAGAGAGGGATGCTATGTTAGCTAGCAGCTGGCTATGGCTATCCAACACTGGACCTCTTCCAAGTCAAAGTAAGCTTTTGGTGGTATTAATTTATTGCCACCGGTCTAACTGCTAAACTACTTTCTGACTGTACACTGTGTTGCATGATTGTAGGTGGTTTACCAACGCGTTAGTTCAGGTGTGTTGACTATGTTGTGACAAAGATGTAGGCTGTGTGTAGCAGTTACAGGGCATGATATGGTTTGGCTTGGAAAGGTTTTTTCGCCTGGTCACACAGCTAATGTGTTGTGCACTGAAGTCCACAAGGAAAGGGAAAAGGTGAGAGGAGAGCCCGTAGACAGTTGAGAGAAGGAATTATGTGTACAACATGCAAAGTGATCATGCTGTTTTTATGTGGCTGCTATGAAAGTGAACTGTATTCGGGGGTGTATTCATTCTGTCGATTCTGTTGAAAAATATTTCTTAAACGAAAGCAAATGGAACGAAACGGGGATAAACATACCTGAATTTGTCCAATAGAAACTCTTGTTTGCAACTGTTGGACTAATGATTACACCCTAGATCAGCTAGATGCAGGCAAGAGTGTGCAAGGCGGTATTGAATGTGTCACTGTCTGTCACCTTGATTACTCAAAATTCGCTCGATATGGGCACCTACGTTATAAACTTTCATTCATAGACTAGGTTGTAGCAACCTCATGATGGGTATAGGGAAAAGTAGTAGCATAAAACCAGCTGTGTTACATTGAGCTAGGTGAATAGAATAATGAATGTCCATGGTACTGGAGTGTGTGTGTGTGTGTGTGTGTGTGTGTGTCAAATCAAATCAAATTTTATTTGTCACATACACATGGTTAGCAGATGTTAATGCGAGTGTAGCGAAATGCTTGTGCTTCTAGTTCCGACAATGCAGTAATAACAAGTAATCTAACTAACAATTCCAAAACTACTGTCTTGTACACAGTGTAAGGGGATAAAGAATATGTACATAAGGATATATGAATGAGTGATGGTACAGAGCAGCATAGGCAAGATACAGTAGATGGTATCGAGTACAGTATATACATATGAGATGAGTATGTAAACAAAGTGGCATAGTTAAAGTGGCTAGTGATACATGTATTACATAAGGATACAGTCGATGATATAGAGTACAGTATATACATATGCATATGAGATGAATAATGTAGGGTAAGTAACATTATATAAGGTAGCATTGTTTAAAGTGGCTAGTGATATGTTTACATCATTTCCCATCAATTCCCATTATTAAAGTGGCTGGAGTTGAGTCAGTGTCAGTGTGTTGGCAGCAGCCACTCAATGTTAGTGGTGGCTGTTTAACAGTCTGATGGCCTTGAGATAGAAGCTGTTTTTCAGTCTCTCGGTCCCAGCTTTGATGCACCTGTACTCACCTCGGGTGAACAGGCAGTGGCTCGGGTGGTTGATGTCCTTGATGATCTTTATGGCCTTCCTGTGACATCGGGTGGTATAGGTGTCCTGGAGGGCAGGTAGTTTGCCCCCGGTGATGCGTTGTGCAGACCTCACTACCCTCTGGAGAGCCTTACGGTTGAGGGCGGAGCAGTTGCCGTACCAGGCGGTGATACAGCCCGCCAGGATGCTCTCGATTGTGCATCTGTAAAAGTTTGTGAGTGCTTTTGGTGACAAGCCGAATTTCTTCAGCCTCCTGAGGTTGAAGAGGCGCTGCTGCGCCTTCTTCACAATGCTGTGTGTGTGAGTGGACCAATTCAGTTTGTCTGTGATGGGTATGCCGAGGAACTTAAAATTTGCTACCCTCTCCACTACTGTTCCATCGATGTGGATAGGGGGGTGTTCCCTCTGCTGTTTCCTGAAGTCCACAATCATCTCCTTAGTTTTGTTGACGTTGAGTGTGAGGTTATTTTCCTGACACCACACTCCGAGGGCCCTCACCTCCTCCCTGTAGGCCGTCTCGTCGTTGTTGGTAATCAAGCCTACCACTGTTGTGTCGTCCGCAAACTTGATGATTGAGTTGGAGGCGTGCGTGGCCACGCAGTCGTGGGTGAACAGGAAGTACAGGAGAGGGCTCAGTGTGTGTGTGTGTGTGTGCGCGCACAAGTAGAAAAAACATGTTGATTCACCCTACTTGTAGAGGAACGCCTATGCAATCTTCCTCTCTGTCATACAGTAGCCGACCTACTTTTAGTCTTTGTTGTCCTAGACTAGGCTACCAGGCTAAAAGGCATGCCAGCAAGCCTAACCTAATTTCATGGCCGACGATGAGCCAACTCGTTCACGTTAGCCTAATATATCTAGTTACATGTTGAACTTCCATCCTCTCAGGCCAGGGGCACAATGTATCCCCCCAGAGACTTTATGGTTGGATCAGAATTGCCGTTATAATGATTGGCTGGTACACCAAGTCCACAAGTCCAAATCCCTATCTCCATCCATGGCTAATTTAGGAAAGGGACGATTTTATCTAACTAGCTAGCCACCGGAGGACAACTTCACAACGAGATGATTTTTTCTTTACAATTCTATCAGTGCTTTTGATGCAATATGATTTGTGTGAAGTTAAATCAAAAATGGCTTCACTTGACACTTTTGTTTGGTGCGCCAGGACCATTCACAGTAGAGCTCACTCAGTTTAGCTCAACACTGATTGGCTATTATTTTATTTAAACATTATCAAGGGAGTCCAAATGCTTGCTGGCTTCTCTTGCTAATGAATTCAATGCTACAGGTGGCAACAATGTCATACTCTTTTTGGCCAGACATACTGAGACAGAGGGATGCTGTTTCGCTCAGTTGGATGCTTTCTCTGGTGAGATACATTCAGCCACTTGCGAATTGAAGGACAATTATGAAACACAAAGATCATAAATACGCACCACTGCACACAAACACACACGCAGACACACAAACGCGCACATACTATCACTCTGTGTCTGAGGGCACACTGTCAGGTAGAGTAGGCCAGAAGGCTAAACTGAAAAACCTAACCTCCATCAAATAAAAAGATGGCGGCGCCGCAAAAGTACTTCTGTGCTTCTGGGTGTTTATTTACATAGTGAATACGGAAGAAAAACAACAGTACTGCCATCCAAAGTATCCATTATGGGACAGCTATAAAAAATGTAATTAAAATAACAATGCTGCCCCATCAATAGCTCAATCCAAAATGGTCCCCCCCTTGAACTGAAAGAGAGGCTCCTTTTTGTAGGGGAAGCCCCTCCCATCAGAGCATACCCAGCACTAATTAATTAGCAATTACCTTCATCAAAGCTTACATTTCCCACTCAGCTAAACATCATGAATGATATGCATTGCAACACGTTTCTCATGATACAATATACCAATATAACATTTACAAAATCCCATCCCTACTGACATGGAGTCTTCCAATAAGCTCATTCACATGAACGAGCCATTCGGGACAGGCACTACAAAGCCAGCCCGATTACCGTACCTCTGGTCCTTATCCCAGCATACACGGAAGCTACAGAGACGGAGAGAGGGGAACAGAACCAAACAAACAACGCACTCATCCATAACATTGATAAGTACAATAAACGTTGCTTAAATTAAACATGAACGCTTGTCTGTATATTCTTTATGCCATAAACTGTTACTGACGGGAGGAAAGAATAAAGTGTGAAATGTATGTACTAAGAGAGTTAACGTCTCTATCTTAGTACATACAACTCTCATTGTTAATGTAGCTAATAACAGAGCAGGGAGGCGCGATTAATGTGTGTGTGTGTTGGTGTACTGACGGACTTCTCCGTCACACACTCCCTCTGTGGGGGCCCGTGAGGCGACTGTATTGGCACGGCTGAGGCTGCTGCGTTGAAGGTGTTCTTACTGCTTCTAACATGGACGCCGGGGTCTTCATCGTCATCATCCTCTTCCCCCTCCTCGTTGTTGGCTCCCTTGTGCATGAGGGTGGTGCAGCTGAACTGGCTCAGAGGCTTCTCTAGAAACCCAAATCTAGGAAAACAGATATTAAAGTTCACACATAACAGACATAAGTTCAGGGGTGTGGCAATACAGTGCATTTGGAAAGTATTCCCTTTGGCACATTTTGCCTTATACTAAAATGAATGTAATTTTTTCCCCCCCTAATCAATCTACACACAATACCCCATAATGACAAAGCGACAACAGGTTTTACATTTGTTTTGCAAATGTATCCAAAATAAAAAACAGAAATACCTTATTTACAGATTTTGCTATGAGACACAAAATTGAGCTCAGGTGCATCCTGTTTCCATTGATCAGCCTTGAAATGCTTCTACAACTTGATTGGGGTCCACCTGTGGTAAATTCAATTTATTGGACATGGTTTGGAAAGGCACACACCTGTCTATATAAGGTCCCACAGTTGACAGTGCATGTCAGAGCAAAAACCAAGCCATGAGGTTGAAATAATTGTCCGTAGAGCTCCAAGACAGGGTTGTGTCGAGGCACAGATCTGGGGAAGGATACCAACACATTTCTGCTGCATTAAACGTCCCAAAGAACACAGTGGCCTCCATCATTTTTAAATGGAACCACCAAGACTCTTCCTAGAGCTGGTCGCCCGGCCAAGCTAAGCAATCGGGGGAGAAGGGCCTTGGTCAGGGAGGTGACCAAGAACCCAATGGTCACTCTGACAGAGCTCCAGAGTTCATCTGTGGAGATGGGGGAACCTTCCAGAAGGACAACCATCTCTGCAGCACTCCACCAATCAGACCTTTATGGTAGAGTGGCCAAACGGAAGCCACTCCTCAGTAAAAGGCAAATGACAACCCACTTAGAGTTTGCCAAAAGGCATCTAAAGGACTCACAGACCATGAGAAACAATATTCTCTGGTCTGGAAAAACCAAGATTTAAGTTTTTGGCCTGAATGCCAAGTGTCCCATCTGGAGGAAACCTGGCACCATCCCTACCATCTCCCAGTCACTGCTGGTGGCAGTGACTGGGAGACTAGTCAGGATCGAGGGAAAGATGAATGGAGCAAAGAGAGATCCTTGATGAAAACCGCTCCAGAGCACTCAGGACCTCAGACTAGGGCGACGGTTCACCTTCCAACAGGACAACGGCCCTAAGCACACAGCCAAGACAATGGCTTAGAGATGAGTCTCTGAATGTCCTTAAGTGGCCCAGCCAAAGCCCGGACTTGAACCCAATCGAACATCTCTGGAGAGACCTGACAATAGCTGTGCAACGCCGCTCCCCATCCAACCTGACATAGCTTTGCAAAAATGTCAAAAAAACAGTTTTTGCTTTGTCATTATTGGGTGTCGATTCCTGAGGGAAATGTTTTAAAAAATCAATTTTAGAATAATGCTGTAACAAAATGTGGAAAAGGTCAAGGGGTCTGAATACTTTTCGAATGCACTGCACAAGAGATATTCAGAAGTTCAATAGAATGTTTCCAGTGCATATTATCAGTCTCTTACACCTCTAGTTTGTTCTTCCATTCAACCTTCTGATTCAGCGAACATATTTATTCCCTAGCCTGGTCCCAGAACTTTATGCTGTCTTGCTAACAATTGGAGTGACAATGGCCATAGGAGTTGGCAAGACAGCACAAACAGACCTGGGATGGGGCTATTCTGGGTTACACAGCGCGGCCTGGCTCTGATTCTTGAGTCTGTTGCGGTGGAACAGGTGAGGAGCCTTCTCCCGCGGATAGGGCAGCAGGGACACCATGACTGGGGAGAGCTGGGTCACGAGCTTACTCAGGGTCAGAGGACGAAAAGCAGAAGACTGAGGACCAATTCCAAACGGGTGCCTATTCCCTAGGCACTAGATATTCATTTGTTTGGGTTTGGGCATAAGAGTGAGGAGCAATCCTACAGTGGGAGGACAAAATCACACGAGTCATACTGTAGAATTTCCTTAACTTCTTATGGCTGCAGGGGCAGTATTGAGTAGCTTGGATGAAAGGTGCCCAGAGTAAACGGCCTGCTCCTCAGTCTCAGTTGCTAATATATGCATATTATTATTAGTATTGGAAAGAAAACAAGTTTCTAAAACTGTTTGAATGATGTTTGTGAGTATAACAGAACTCATATGGCAGGCAAAAACCTGAGAAGAAATCCAAACAGGAAGTGAGAAATCTGAGGTTGGTATATTTTTAACCCAGGCCCTATTGAATTCACATTGGGATATGAATGAAGTTGCACTTCCTAGGGCTTCCACTAGATGTCAACCATCTTTAGAAACTTGAATGAGGCTTCTGCTATGTTGTGGGACTGAATAAGAGCTTAATGAGTCAGCTTACTGGCAGAGAGCCATTTCCTGGTAATGCGCATTCCACATGATATCGACTTGCTTCTGTAGACACAAAGGAATTCTCCGGTTGGAACATTATTGAAGATTTATGATAAAAACATCCTAATGATTGATTCTATACTCAGTTTGAAATGTTTCTTCGACCTGTAATATAACTTTTTGAAGTTTTTGCCCAAAGTTTTTGTCCAAACGCACAAGCGTTTGGATATGTGTACCTAACGCTAACAAAAGGAGCTACTTTGACATAAATAACGGACATTATCGAACAAATCAAGCAATTATTGTGGAACTGCGATTCCTGGGAGTGCATTCTGATGAAGATCATCAAAGGTAAGGGAATATTTATCATGTAATTTCGGGTTTCTGTTGACTCCAACATGGCATCTAATTTGATTAATTTTCTGAGCGCCGTCTCAGATTATTGCATGGTTTGCTTTTTCCGTAAAGTTTTTTTGAAATCTGACACAGCGGTTGCATTAAGTAGAGGTATATCTATAATTCCATGTGTATAACTTGTATTATCATCTACATTTATGATGAGTATTTCTGTTGAATCGATGTGGCTATGCAAAATCACTGGATGTTTCTGGAACTAGTGAACGTAACGCTCCAATGTAAACTCAGAGGCCTGTAATTTTCATCATAGGTACACTTCAACTATGACAGACAAAATGAGAAAAAAAATCCAGAAAATCACATTGTAGGATTTTTTATGAATTTGTTTTGGCCTGGACCTGACAGCATAACAGCAATAGACCTCAAATTACTTACAGAACTGTCTGTCAGATGTTAGGAGCTGACATTAAACATCCTGTCACTCATATCTGACAAGTCTTAAATCTGTCTCAATCAGTCCTATGAGTCCTATGGGATGGGAGGTAGCTAGACATCATTCAAGGAGAGATGGCTTTCCAAACCAAACCATTTGGTTCTTTACTGCAACATAGAAATCACTCAACATGTAATGTGGTAGTGGATAGATAGTCACGCACGCACCCACACCACCCTAGCCCTCCCCCACTCCCCACACACCTTTGGTCTGTCCTTTGTGGCCTCCACCCTGTTCCTGAGGGTGGGGAACGCAGCAGGAGCCCTACCTCCTCCTGGATACCCCTTGGGTCCTTCCTAATGAACGTAGCAGAAGAAGCTGTACAGACACTGGGACAGACCGAGCAGATAGCCAGGTAAAGGTAAAGGTTACCTGAAAAACAGAGCTGAAATGCTACAGTTGGATTGGTGCAGCTAGTTTGTTTATGTTTACTGCTGTCGGCACCATCTTCAGGAGACAGAGGTACAGTTAGCCATCCATCCATTCATTCAGGCAGTCAGCCAGCCAGTCTATTTCAAGCTGCTAGTAAAACACAGAATCTGGGTTTGTGTCACATCATCATTCCTTTTTTTTTTCAAAAGACATTTACTAAGGTCATAAGAGCTATTCTGGTACTAGATGCAGACACACCGGGTGCTGCGTTACCCTATAATAACCCTGATATACTATACCACCACCGCTGGTTAAACAGTACTGCCTGTCAAAGCAGTAGCCTCTGTTGAGTCAACATCTCCTCTGGAATATACAGTTGCAAAGGTCAAATCCCCACTCTGTGGTGTTTGGTACTAACCTCATACAACTGCCTCTTTATAGGTCAGTGCCACGTCTCCTGTATAAACAAAGCACTTAAAGTGATAGTTTAGCGCAGTAGGTGAAATGTTTTGTGCATGGAGGTTTGGCCGCCACACAATTTCTGGACGTATTAGATGTGGTGTATAATCTACGTACATAGATTATTCTGGATATAGACTTTAACTGCTAATCACATTGGCTCTAAGCATCTTCTTAATAATAACCAAATTAGTAAATATCCCCTCCAGCCTTGCTGCGCGGTGACTGACCTGCCATACTCATTAATACGTGAATTAGATAATAATAAAAAAAATAAATTTATATACACCTACCCAAATAATAGTGTAAAAAATATGTGCACAAAAATAAGTCCAGAAAAGATTGTAACATTTGCTACCGCTGTAGCTGCCTGTTACCTGCTAACCTCAAGGGCTTGGGTTTCATCATCCCGGATACATTGCCCAGGTGGATGTATGCTGATCTGGTCATATGAAATAACCATTGTCATTACTGTAAAATGAATCGTTAACACGTTCACGAGTGAGCGTCGTTATTGCAGCAACACGTGCCCGCTTTGTTAAAACGTTGCATTCGAGCCCTCTCGGGCAGTTTGTTGTTCTATATGTGGCACATCTTGCAATTGCTACATTGTAACATTCACAAAAACTCAATGACAACATTATGTCAACCTTGTCACGTTTTACAAACTTACCGTTTCCTTCTTTTGTGGCTTCGGGCACGTCTGCTTTATAAAATAACGCTTATCTTCGTCCCTGACTCCCTGGATTTGTTAACAAAAAATGTAGGCCTAAGGGTGTGTTGGTAAATTAAATCTGGAGTGTCAGAGTGCGCTCAGAGGGCGCTCAGAGTGCGTCCAGAGTGCGTTCAGAGGGCGCACTGGGCGTTCGTAAATTCAGAGCGTTGTCAGATGCGTTGTTAGATTGTCCGTTGGTAAATTCCGAGGGTTTCGCTCTCTGTGCGTCCAGAGCGCATACTGGACGCTCTGGCCTAGGAGTAGGGTTGACCCCAAAGTTCTGACCTCACAACGGCTGTCAAGCACCCAAGCTAACTGGATATCTTGCTGTCTTCTTCCAGACACAAATGAGAGAACGCCTTTTAGGCTGTTTTCGTGTTGGCGTTGTTGACTTGTAACTGTGCTGCTGGCAACAATTGATTATGCTTTTTTTTGCCGAGGTTTACACGGTCCATATTCAACGGGTGTTGAGCATTCATAAATTGATCAGTTATTCTGCACTCTGGCACACTCGGACGAAAGTGCTCTGAAATCGGAGTAGATAGCCAGAGTGAATTTACGAACGCACCCCTAGTATCTAGGCAACAGCAAATCGGGGTCTAGTGTGGAGCAGAACGTGACAGCACGCGAACAAAGAGAAGTGCCGAATCCAATGTATTGGTTAACAATGAGGAACCTATGCATTTCAAGACAGGTCAGAATTATTATAACAATTGCTGTGGAGTATCTAATGCATGTTCCTTGCTTTCATTGTAGAGAATTGTTTTCTTCTTCAACAGGACACAATATCTATGATACAAATAATAAAAAGCAAAGGCACACGGGTATATTTTATTTTATTTTAAATGCCAGACATTTCAAAAACACTGCAAATTCAGTTCATTTCCCATTTGAAAGAATTGACTTGACATATTTCGACATGAGGTCATTTCCAAACTGTCAACAAAGCTAATAACAACATCTAACCTTCACAGAACACCTAACATCCTGACAATCATTTTCAATGCGCTATTTCGCTCAGACATCTCTCCCTGTCCTCCTATGAAGACATCCAAGCCCCATTCCTTATCCTTCACGCCTGGGAGAGCACCTGAAGACTGTATAAACTCAATATCACAACTCCTCCCTGGAATACATATCAAATCAAATGAATATTGTGAAACTACCTTGCCACAATTCTCTCCTACAATATCTTCTCATATTTCACTCAATTGGTTTTTGTGTTAAATATCAAATTCAGTTCAATTACAGGTATACAAAGGAATATCAATAAAGGTACTATCAATGACAAACACAATTGTATTAATAAAACTCACCAGAAAGTCTGTTTATACAAGGCACATAAAATGGAGGACATATAGAGAGGTGTTAACGAATGACAATGGAAGGTTAATAAACTACACGCATACTCTACTGTATGTTTGAATAAATATGCTACTCACATGCATCTAGAACAAATGGAAGACAAATATCATTTGAGCTGTTATTTCAGGGGAAGATCTTACCTTCAAACTATTAAGAATAAAAATAAAAAAAATTGTCCAAGAGGTATCGTCAGTCCTTGTCCACGGACGACATGATCAGTGCTGCATACCTGTTACAGACGTAACTTGTGTCAAAACAATTTAAGAAATGCGGGGAAATGGATTACTGTTCAAATGATCTTTACCTGGAGAATTTGCATTGGTCACACCGGTACAAGGATAGCTTTCCATCTGAACGTTTCAGTTAAGGCATAATCAATGTGATCCACAAAAGGAGTAGATGGAAGGATGGACACGCAAACGAGATTGGCCCTCAGGAATGCGAACCGAAGTGCATGGTCTTCTTCATACCTTGTAAACCTTGGCACCAGGTATTGCTGGGACCACTTCTTCACTGTAGATCAACTTCTGATCTTCAAAGAACTGCCTAATACCCATCTCAGCTATATCCACACCAACAACTGGGTGTCCCATATCTACAAGCCTGCGTATCAACAGGTAGGAGGAGATAATTCAGGCATGTGCAAGTTCTTTCTAAATAAAAAATAAATAAAAAAACACGTCTATGGTTATAGAAGTGTAATATTATGTTTGTGTGTGTGTGTTGAATTTCCGCAACCTACCATTTCATATCAACGGCTTTCCCACATAGTGGGAAGAAAAACCGGACTCCCTTCAGTTCACAGAGAACCTTGTCAATATAGCTCTCCAACATGCTATTACATAAGAAAAATGAGCAATGTTGTACCACTGAAAAAGGCAGTGAAAGGCATCTCAGTCATTTCACACAATAAGCCTATTCAGATGACAGACACACCTTTAATGATTACACTCTGTAATTCCTTGAGAACTACAGCTAGAGATTCAGTAATATGAAAAGAAAAATAAGTACTGAGAGCCAATCTCTCCCTCTTTCCAACCTTGTTCCCATTCTCCCAGAGTCCTGACTCTATACGCTTGAGCTTCCATTCTGTAATACCTTCCACCCGCTCAGACAGCAAGAAAATAACAACAGAGGAAATGGGTGGAATGCCAGACCCAATCACATTGCCAAACTGAAATTTTACTGCTGATCAATTCAAATCAAATGTTATTTGTCACATACACATGGTTATCAGATGTCAATGTGAGTGTAGCAAAATGCTTGTGCTTCTAGTTACGACAGTGCAGTAATCTCTAACAAGAGATCTAACAATTCCACAACAACTACCTAATACACACAATCTAAAGGGGTGAATGAGAATATGTACAAGTAAGTATATGGATGAGCGATGTCCGAGCGGCATAGGCAAGGTACGATAGATGGTATAAAATACAGTATATACATGTGATATGAGTAATGTAAGATATGTAAACATTGTTAAAGTGCCATTATTTAGAGTGGCATTGTATAAAGTGTCTAGTGAGCCATTGATTAAAGTGGCCAGTGATTGGGTCTCAATATAGACAGCAGCCTTTCTGAGTTAGTGATGGCTGTTTAGCAGTCTGATGGCCTTGGGATAGAAGCTGTTTTTCAGTCTCTGGGTTCCAGCTTTGATGCACCGGTACTGACCTCGCCTTCTGGATGATAGCGGTGTGAACAGGAGGTGGCTCAGGTGGTTGATGTCCTTGATGATCTTTTGCACTATCCATCCAAACACATACAGGCAGCTATAAATAATGAGTCATCCAGAGGCCATTAACCCATAAATAATATAATTTCTTTCTTCATAAGTGACAAATCAAATATTGTATGTGTGAAGCTAGATGATAGTACCATTGACATAAGTCATAAGTAGATGTACACATGACGAATTCAAGAGCAGAGAAGTATATGTAGCCAGTGATGTATATCAACTTGGAAAGTATTCAGGCCCCTTCCATTTTCTGTATTTTGTTACGTTACAGCCTTATTCTAAAATGGATTAAATAAAAGTGTTCCTTATCAATCTACACACAATACCCCACAATGACAAAGCGAAAACAGGTTTTTAGACATTTTTGCAAATGTATTAAAAATAGAAAACATAAATACCTTATTCACATAAGTACTCAGACCCTTTGATATGAGACTCGAAATTGAACTCCAGTACCGTTTCCATTGATCATCCTTGAGATGTTTCTACATCCTGATTGGAGTGCACCTGTGGTACATTCAATTGATTGGACATGATTTGGAAAGGCACACACCTGTCCATTTAAGGTCCGAAAGTTGACAGTGCATGTCAGAGCGAAAATCAAGCCATGAGGTTGAAAGAATTGTCCATTGAGCTCAGAGACAGGATTGTGTCGAGGCACAGATCTGGGGAAGAGTACCAAAACAAATTCTGGAGCATTGAAGGTCCCCAAGTACACAGTGGTCTCCATCATTCTTAATTGGAAGAAGTTTGGAACCACCAAGACTCTTTCTAGAGCTGGCCGCCAGGCCAAACTGAGCAATTGGGGGAGAAGGGCCTTGGTCAGGGAGGTGACCAAGAACACAATGGCCACTCTAACAGAGCTCCAGAGTTCCTCATTGGAGTTGGGAGAACCTTCCAAAAGGACAACAATCTCTGCAGCATTCCACCAATCAGGCCTTTTTGGTAGAGTGGCCAGACGGAAGCCGCTCCTCAGTAAATAGCACGACAGCCCGCTTGGATTTTGATGAAACCAAGATTGAACTCTTTGGCCTGAATGCCATGCATCACATCTGGAGGAAACCTGGCACTATCTCTACGGTGAAGCATGGTGATGGCAGCGTCATGCTGACTAGTCAAGGATCATATCACCTCCACCTTACATGTCACCGTAGACCAACCGCAATTTGCATACCGCCCCAATAGGTCCACAGACGATGCAATCGCCATCACACTGCGCTATCTCATTCCTCTTGTCATCTGGACAAGAGGAATACCTATGTAAGAATGCTATTCATTGACTACAGCTCAGCATTCAACACCATAGTACCCTCCAAGCTCATCATTAAGCTTGATCCCCTGGGTCTCAACCCCAGCCCTGTGCGATTGGGTCCTGGACTCCCTGATGGATCATTAGCCAAAATTTCTACAAACTTGTTTTTGCTTTGTCATCATGGGGTATTGTGTGTAAATTGATGAGGAAAAAAATTATTTAATCCATTTTAGAATAAGGCTGTAACATAACAGAATGTAAAAAAAGTAAAGGGGTCTGAATACTTTCCGAATGCACTGTATATCATGTGCCTCTACACCTGTAGTCAAACATGATTTTGCCAGAGGGAAATCGGCTGAACCAGCTGTCTCAGCAGTTATTTAAATTGTATCATCATTCATTAACTACTGATCCCATACAGTGGCAATACAAAATGGCTACTCACTCTTTATTACAGCTACTACTATTCCATTCAGGTAAAGAGATTTAGAAACTATTTTTACATTTATTTTTCCCTAAACAAAAACGTAATCCTGGATCAGTTATGTTACAAGTCTGGAAATGTATGACTTTTACAATACTGTGTTTACTAATGAGTAAAGAACATGGGTTTATTTATATAAAAACATATTTATTGACATTTCTTCATTCCATCATAAGTAAAAATGATTCACCCAATTCAAGTCACATCATGCCACTAAAAAGCTGAAGACAAGCCACGGAGAGTATTTTTTTCAATATGTCCGTATTTGAAACCTAAATAAAGAGTCATCACTGGTTCCTCAGTTGGTCTTTAGAGTGATGAGATGCACTTTTTCTGTGAAGAAGTCCATGCCCCGAGCCTTCTCTCTGTCTGTGAGGGCATCTAGTGACTGCAGCAACTCTATATCACAGCTCTTCCCTGGAATTAAAAACACAATCACACATGGAAACTAATCTCTATATCCCCCCCGACGATGTACATATCACATTTATTTCTATGTAGTTTGATCTGAAAAATCAAATACGGACAGAATTACAATAACAGAGACAATCTCTGCCATGAAATAACTTACCAAATAGACTTTGCACTTGCTCGTCGGGTACAAAAAAAGGAGGACCTAAAGAAAAAAGGGGTATTCATTTTAACTCGGATGTACTTACAAGTGACACTGCGGTCTAATACAAATAGCATATCATCATTAGCTACAATGCTAGCTACGGGAAAAGCTGTTACCTTTGTACACTTCCGGGTTGTAGAGCAAAGTGTCCAAGAGGTATCGGCAGTCCTTGTCCATTAACGACGTGATCAGAGCCGCGTACCTGTTACATACAGAAGCGACAGAGTTTGCCATCAGCCAAAGACTCTTCCCATCATGCCATGCTCTGTTCTCATGTTGACTTTCAGAAGAAAGTGAAGTTCATGTGGTCATACTTCTGTCTGTCCCGTGGGTTGATGGCCACCAAGGAGCCTCTGTCCCAAATCCCTCCAAACTGACCCTCAATGGCACTGTTATACAAAGTGAGAGGATGTCATACTGTAAATGGCCTCCTCCTTCTGACCCAGTCAAAAGAGAAAATGTATTGATAATAGTTTAGACTCTTACCTGGAGAAATTGTATAGATCACATTGGTACAAGGATATATTTCTCTCTGAGCTCTGTGGAAGAAAAGCATATGAACCACACAAGTTAAACGCACTGCAACATTAGCTCTTTCGCTATTGGAACATGACTGTGCATATTGGCAGCAGAGTCTTAAAATAATTCTATGGACTCCTTTCACAAACACCAATCATTATCTATGCTGGATCTGTAGCTGGTATGAATAAAATCCAAGACTTTGAACTTCTAGGGTAAGAATGCATTGTTTCCCCTATATGCCACCACAGCAATTGTTGGTTTTCATGCGTAGATGTATGCCTCAGGACGACCACATCCGCAGGAAGAACCCCACACTGCCACCGCTGCTGAAAGAAAATCCTCCAACACCTTGTAACATCTCGTCTTCCACATACTCCTCCATTGTAGCGTCATAGCAGCCAACCCAGGCGCTCTCTGGCACACAGTACCTTGTAAACCTTGGCTCCAGGTAATGCAGAAACTGTCTCTTCACTGTAAGTCATGTTACTCTCCTCAAAGAACTGCTTGATGGCCTTCTCTGCAATCTCCACCCCTACAACAGAATGGCCCATATCAGCCAGCCTGGAGTCGAACACGTGGTAAAAGACAGTAAGGTCAAAGGTCATTTATGGATGTTAATTCACGAACTGTGACTTTCACTAGTTAATGTTAATTGAGAACACACGTTTGTTTGTAATGCACATCACTTACCATTTCATGTCGAGAGCTTTCCCACATAGAGGGAAGAAGAACTTAACCCCCTTCCGTCCGTCGAGAACTTTCTCAATATTACTCTCCAGCATCCTATAAATATAATCAAATTCGTCATATGAAATTTACCTTATGGGCCTAGGAATAACATGCTGGCAGAGGCATGTTAAACAAACATGTATTTAATACAAGCATGAATTCACTCTTTAATCCACATCATTGTAAGGTAAATCAAAGAGATCCTTACTTGTTTACGTGGGGCCGGTGCCAGCCTGTTTGGTCTTCCCTCCACCGTTCCTCCCACTCTCCCAGGGCCATCACTCTGTCCGTCTGGGCTGACAACATTTTGTTTGTCTGACACCAACTAGAGTTGGTCAATGAGGGGGAACAAAGAGAAAGGATAGGTGAAAATGACCTCTTTCACACAACTGATCCAGAGAGGGAGTTCACGGGTGGTATTCTATGCACGCCCACACACGCGTAAAAACAGTCAATATGGACTGTGCCAGGCTAATTGTATAGAATTGTGTCATGTCATTGTGACTCATGATCATTACGTGTGAAAGACTAGGGGTGTGCACTTTGAGGCAAAAACTACAGATACGGTTGGAAGACTTTGGGCTTTTCATATAAAAAGGGCTCTTTGTTTACCTACCAATGTTTAGGGTCATTTGTCAATTGTTCGGGTCAGTCTGTTGAGATATCGTCCCTAAAGTGGATAACACTACTAAAGGGATATGGAGTAGTCCAGACTCCAGACTGACCTAGTACTGGTCAATCATATGCTGATCAGCAAAAATGTTTATTGAGGTGTGTCAAAGACCAGTGTAGGCCTATTCATGAGCAGAATTGCCTCATTTGACACGGGTGGCCTAAAAACATGATACAAAGAACAGCTATCATTCAGGATAAACCATCATTTCACAGGCAACTTTATAGGAAATACAACAGCATGGTATTTTGTAAAGGAACCTCCCCCTATAACACCGATCACCAGAGAATGAATTTCATAATCTTGCTGTAGACATTTAGAAATTAGTAAATGGGCGTATTATTACGATTGTGTTACGCAAGTTTTTAGTAGGCCCAAATAGTAGTCCTGTAAACAGAGCAGCAATTATATCGACTGCATTAGTGACTTTAGCAGTGTGTATTGAAAATAGTTTGCCGTACGCAGTCTTTCTCTAAGCCAATTCCGATTCGACATAACGTATCAGCTTACCTCGGCTTCCCGCCAAGCATAAACATTACGCTGACGAACATAACTGAACTCGACTCGTACAACATGTCCACGGTCGTCGCTTACCTTCTCAAAAATGTTGATATCGATTTATACGTGATCTTCACCGAGCCACAGCCAATGAGTTGCACTACTGGTGTGGGAGGAGCCTTTGTCAACACTGCTCTCCACGTGATCGACAGCGGATGTTCATTTCAAAGGTGATTTTTTCCCCCGCTCAACTTTCGTCCTCAGCCACGCAAAGGCTCCGCAGAGCAGAATACAAAATGTACCCTAGTACAATTTATGTGACAGTACTGTATCTCTTACTAGTTTAAATATGAAATCCTTGCTCGAATCCCACTGAAAAAGGAACCATTCTGGAGTAGTCATGACAAATATCGGCAGCAGTTCATTTTAAGGGATCACGTAATTACATTGTAGCACAGGTATTACAATTAATTGTAATAATTCAGTTACACTGTAACAACAACATGTAACTGGTGGTAATCGCAGTCTGTAATTACTGGGATGTAACAACGGAATGCTTGTTATCATGCTTGTTACAAATGTTAAAGTTTTTGAAAGCATCTCAATACCCATATTTCAGCCTTCCCAGGTGGTAAGTGTTAGCCAATTGAAAACCGACTACCTCATTGACACAACTCTGCAATAAAGGGCTCTGGAGTCTGATGCTCAGGCCCAATGGCAAAAACGGGTTCACAAACGGTTCACATGAAAAACTAATTTAAATTGTTACATCTTTAAAATTACTTTAAGCATCAATTCAACAATTTTAGACACATTAATAAAAATTGTGAGATAGTAATGCTAGATAGTGCTTGTCAAATTGTAAACCTATTAAGATTAGTTGAAGAATGGTTTATAAATCCACTTAAAATGGTCAAAGACAAATTCTTATTCCATAATTTAACCTTGCAAGAGTTTCACTCTTTAGGAGCAGTCTCCCTTTTGGAAGCATCATGTCAAGATCTGCCCATCTGCACAACACACTCAAAATAAGGACAACCTACAACGTGCCCATCGTAGGTGAGAAATTGCCCAATGAAGTCGGTTACAACGCCAAACTGCAGTCAATTCAAGACCCTGGTGAGGGCAATGAGCACGCAGATGAGCTTCCCTGAGACGATATCCTTTGGTTGTTTCCTCAGCTGTCTTGGTGGCTAGTGTCAGATGATCCTGCAGGTGAAGAAGCCGGATGTGGAGGTCCTGGGCTGGCGTGGTTACATGTGGTGAGGCCGGGTGGATGTACTGCCAAATTCTCTAAAATTATGTTGGAGGCTGCTTAAGGTAAAGAAATTAACTTTCCATTTTTTTGGGAACAGCTCTGGTGGACATTCCTGCAGTCAGCATGCCAATTGCACACTCCCTCAATACATTTATGGCATTGTGTTGTATGACAAAACTGCACATTTTAAAGCTATGCCTAACAAGCTAAACACCTAAACTACAGTGTTTTCGGAAAGTATTTGAACCCCTTGACGTTTTACAAGTTGTATTAAGTTACAGCATTATTCAAAAATTGATTAAATGAAATCCTCATACATCTACACACAATACCCCATAATGACAAAGCAAAAACAGGTTTTTAGACATTTTTACAAATGTGTTAAAAATCAAAAACAGAAATTCCTTATTTATCTAATTATTCAGACCCTTTGCTACGAGACTCAGAATTGAACTAAGGTGCATCCTGTTTCCAATTAATATCCTTGAGATGTTTCTACAACTTGATTGGAGTCCACCTGTGGTGAATTAAACTGATTGGATATGATTTGGAAAAGCACACACCTGTTGACAGTGCATGTCAGAACAAAAACCAAGCCATGAGATTGAAGGAATTGTCTGTAGAACTCCGAGTCAGGATTGTGTCAAAGCACAGATCTGGGGAAGGGTACCAAAAGATTTCTGCAACATTGAAGGTCCCCATGGACACAGTGGCCTCCATCATTCTTAAATGGAAGAAGTTTGGAACCTCCAAGACTCTTCCTAGAGCTTGCTGCCTGGCTACACTGAGCCATTGTGGAAGAAGAGCCTTGGTCAGGGTCAGGGAGGTGACCAAGATCCCAAGCTCCAGAGTTGATCTGTGGAGATGAAAGAACCTCCCAGAAGGACAACCATCTCTGCAGCACTCCGCCAATCAGGCCTTTATGGTAGAGTGGCCAGACAGAAGCCACTCCTCAGTAAAAGGCACATGATAGCCTGCTTGGAGATTTCTAAAAGGCACCTAAAGGACTCTCAGACCATGAGAAACCAGATCCTCTGGTCTGATGAAACAAAGATTGAACTCTTTGGCGTGAATGCCAAGCATCACGTCTGGAGGAAACCTAGCACCATATCTACGGTGAAGCATAGTGGTGGCAGCATCATGCTGTGGGGATGTTTTTCAGCGGCAGGGACTGGACGACTAGTCAGGATCGAGGGAAAGATGAACGGAGCAAAGTACAGAGAGATCCTTGATGAAAACCTGCTCCAGAGCGCTCAGGATCTCAGACTGGGGCAAAGGTTCACCTTCCAACAGGACAACGACCCTAAGCACACAGCCAAGACAACACAGAAGTGGCTTCAGGAGTGGCCTAGCCAGAGCCCGGACTTGAACCAGATCGAACATCTCCAACCTGACCGAGCTTGAGAAGATCTGCAGAGAAGAATGGGAGAAACTCCCCAAATACAGGTGTGCGAAGCTTGTAGCGTCATACGCAAGACGATTTGAGGCTGTAATCTCTGCCAAAGGTGCTTCAACAAAGTACAAAGTAAAGGGTCTGACTACTTATGTACGTTTAATATTTCCATTTATTATTTTTTATACATTTGCAAAAAAAAAAAAAAAACGATTTTGGTTTGTCATTATGGGGTATTGTAGATTGAATAAGATATACATCTTTTTTTAAATCCATTTTAGAATAAGGCTGTAACGTAACTAAATGCGTAAAAAGTCAAGGAGCCTGAATACTTTCCGAATGCACTGTATAGGTATCATGATGCACTGTATAGGAATCATAACCAATGACCTATATAAACCCTGGGGTGCTGATGCGATGTATTGGCCATTGAGCCACCTGTCGGCCATATTGGCACAACCTAGTAGGAGCGGTCCTCCATAGGAATGAATGGAATTCTACAGTATTACAATTCAGTGTTTCAAGGACAAAAGTTCATGTATTAAGTTTTTTTTTTTTTGTAGCGGGGAGAGCAACAATAGTACAATAATAACAAGTTATAAGTTAAGGAAAATGTTCTTACATTTTTTACATTAATGTTTAACTCACATAATATTTTGAATTTTACATTTAAAAGTATGCAAGGTTTCTGTCATAGAATACATGTGTCAAAAACGACAGTAGACATTAAAAAAAGTATTTATATAGCTTCCGAAATCTTTAAAAAAAATGCTTTGTTCAATTTTTAGTACCAAGTTGGCTGCTAAGTGGCTTCATTCAATACATTGCCCCCTGTCAGTCATCCAGTGTTTATACTCAACATTGATAATAACTAGTGTCACGATCGTCGTCAAGGAAATTCCCGGACCAAGGTGCAGCGTTGTAAGCGTACATTCTTTTATTTTAAATGTCGCCAACAAAAACAATAAACAACAAAACGAACTTGAATCTCTGTAAGGCTATACATGCCACTAACAAAGACAACAACCCACAAATGAGAAAAGGAAAAAAGGCTGCCTAAGTATGATTCCCAATCAGAGACAACGATAGACAGCTGTCCCTGACTGAGAATCATACCCGGCCAAAAACAAAGAACCAGAAAGCATAGACTTTCCCACCCGAGTCACACCCTGACCAAACAAACATAGAGAATAAAAGGATCTCTATGGTCAGGGCGTGACAACTAGGGGTAATGCAGTTTATATGCTAAATTGTCATACATTCTTCTTCTTTACCACAGATTGCCATAAGGTCTCAGACTCCAGGATGGGAACATGCTTACAAGAAAGAAACAGAGTTGTCCGAGACAGAGTTGGCAATTTCCATTGTTACTTGTAATGTCAAAAAGGGAAGAAAAAGACAATCCCATTTTTCTAAATTAGCTATCTAAGCTACTTACCATACTATAGGCAAAATATTTGAGACATCACTAGAATAGTTATTTTTATGTTATTGAGAAAGGCTATGTATCTTTGATTAATCCAATTAATCTAACAATAACATTTTGCAATGTAAGTTGACTAAAATAGAAACTCGTCTTTTATTTGTAAGTATTTTTACTTGTTAATGAGTAATAAGTAATAATATAGAAATTGCTCAAAGGTAACTATAAAGTTACACTTCACTTTAACACTTTAAATAGAAAAATCTTGTGTAACAACTAGCGACAACCATGTACTTTTGGGGGGGGGGGGTGAACAATTTATATGTTCTATAAATTAAGACAGGAGACGTGCCAGACACATGGAACCAGCCCTATGAACTATGCCTGCCTATGTAACGTGTCTGTAACCAGTATATAAGGGAACTAAACGGGACTGCCCCGTTAGAGCTCCTGACAGACGTGTACATATGGTGCATTGAGTTGGTTGGAACCTCTCCAGCGCGCTGATAATAAACAATGATTAATTTAAGATTGACTTTGAGTGTCCCTGTGTAAGAATTTCCACGACAGTGTATTAATGTGTTTATTTTCTCACTTGGATGGCGCTTTCAGAAGCTTACGATTATATTGTCACAATGGGTAATGTACTTTGTAGGTACACAATAATGACAAGAAATACACCTCAATATATGTCATTTTAACTAGATAAATCCTGTGTAACACCTAGTAATAACAATGGACGTATGCAGATATTACATGTACTCTGTGCACTAGTGTGTTCATTTTCTCACTCGGATGGTGCTTCCGGAAGCCTTAAAATAATGGCCAGGTTGTCAGGATGGGTAATGTACTATAAAAGTACACATTCATTTCAAGTAAGTACCCCTCAATATACACTTCGTTTTAACTATCTAAATCCTGTGTAACACCTAGTATTTACATTGTACTTCTGTAGATATTACATGTACCCTTTGGTGTATTTGTGGTTGTATTGTCTCACTTGGATGGCAAGAGGTTCAGGTTGTCATAAGAGTAATGTACAGATTAGTTATAAATAATTTTTTGTTATAATCTGGGATGACACCTGTATGAGACCCCAGTCAGTGAGGTTGACCTACACAATATATACAAAAGTATGTGGACACTCATACAAATGAGTGGATTCGGCTATTTCAGCAATACCCCTTGCCGACAGGTGTATAAAATTGAGTACACAGCCAAGCAATCTCCATAGACAAATATTGGCTGTAGAATGGCCTTACTGAAGAGCTCAGTTACTTCAAAGTGGCACCGTCATAGGATGCCACCTTTCCAACAAGTCAGTGCGTCAAATTTCTGCCCTGCTAGATCTGCCCCAGTCAACTGTAAGTGGAAAACTCTAGGAGCAACAACGGCTCAGCCGCGAAGTGGTAGGCCACACAAGCTCAGAGAACGGGAAAGGCGAGTGCTGAAGCGCGTAGCCCATAAAAATTGTCTGTCCTCAATTACAACAATCACTACCTGTAAGGAACGATGCTGGAGAAGAGAAGTATGCACGGGGAGTTGACATTTAATTTGAAACGGACAACTCTCCTTCCAGACTCACATTAAGCATCTCCAATCCAAAATTAAATTTAGAATCAGCTTCCTATTTCGCAACAAAGCTTCCTTCACTCATGCTGCCAAACATACCCTCGTAAAACTGACTATCCTACCGATTCTTGACTTCAGCAACGTCATTTACAAAATAGCCTCCAACACTCTACTCAGCAAACTGGATGGAGTCTATCGCAGTGCCATCCGTTTTGTCACCAAAGCCCGATATACTACCCACCACTACGACCTGTATGTTCTCGTTGGCTGGCCCTCTCTACATATTTGTCGCCAAACCCACTGGCAACAGGTCATCTATAAGTCTTTGCTAGGTAAAGCCCCACATTATCTCAGCTCACTTGTCACCATAGCAACACCCACCTGTAGCACGAGCTCCAGCAGGTATATTTCATTGGTCATCCCCAAAGCCAACACTCCCTTTGGCCGCCTTTCCTTCCAGTTCTCTGCTGCCAATGACTGAAACGAATTGCAAAAATCACTGAAGCTGGGGTCTTATATCTCCCTCTCTAACTTTAAGCATCAGCTGTCAGAGCAGCTTACCGATCACTGTACCTGCACACAGCCCATCTGTAAATAGCCCATCCAACTACCATATTGTTATTTATCCTCTTGCTCTTTTGCACCCCAGTTTCTCTACTTGCACATTCATCATCTGCACATCTAATACTCCAGTATTAATGCTAAATTGTAATTATTTTGCCTCTGCGGCCTATTTATTGCCTACTTACCTACTCTTCTACATTTGTACACACTGTACATAGATTTTCTATTGTGTTATTGACTGTACGTTTGTTTATGTGTAACTTTGTGTTGTTGCTTTTGTTGCACTGCTTTGCTTTATCTTGGCCAGGTCACAGTTGTAAATGAGAACTTGTTCTCAACTGGCCTACCTGGTTAAATAAAGGTGAAATAAAAAATAAACAAATAAAATATTATTTGTAAATATAGGTTTTTGCCTTGCAATTTATTCACTGTACATATGGACATACTGGACTTCTTCATTGTAAAAAAAAAATCATTCTGTACTTGAAAACGACCTTCCTACATCTCCCTTGGCCACTAAGGTCATGCTATTTACGGAATGCAACTGAGAAAATGTATGTTTTTTTCCCTCATTCTTACACTGACACTTATCTAATGAGGAGTGTGTCTCCTACGGTTTCAGATCATCAATTATGTATAAAAAAAATCCAATCCAATCTCATAAATATAAATTAAACCTTTCGTGCTTTGAAATATAATTTGTGTGTTGTGCTTTGACATAGAATTAAGATCATATCATTTAAGGATATTATGAAGCTGAGCAATTATTCTAACGGTGCAAATTCACTTCAGGTTTCTTAGAGTTTTTAAATAACGTTTTATTTTCATTAGCCTGCACACGGGCTCATTGTGTGGAGTACGATGCAGTCAGGGTGTTTGGAACACAACATCATCCTAAATGTAGCCTACTTTGTTTCCATTTGGAGAGAAAGCATCCTGGAATCACGTTGAAACTGACAGATGCTGTTTCTAATCCGCAGACAGCCTGCACAGCGTTGTACAATGATCTCAGTCCTGGGAGATAGCAGATAGGGGATAGGCTATGATGTCATCATGAGAGCAGCCCGTTGACATGGGTGTTTTCTCATTTGGTCAAAAGTCCGTCCTCCACCCTCTCTCCTCCGTCCTCTCTCCACCGTGACCCGTAAATCGATAAGTGGTTGAGTGGTGGAGGAGATGTCAATTCATTAATAGGCGAACGGAAGAGTGTCCCCTCCCCCTCCTCGATAGCCACCTTTCATCGAGGATAGTCATGTAGTATCCTACCTGAGTCCTTTGTAGAACAATTCTTTAATCTCCCACACCCCCTTTGAGGCTTTTGTTTTTTGTTGCATGAGAAAAGCATGCACAAGTTTCAAAAACAATATGCTACTCATCATTGTATCTATAAAATGTCATGCAAAACTAACTAAATTCGTTTTTAGCACTGTACACATTATATTTGGACTCCACCCTTGTAAATGAGTGGAAAAGGAGAGTCTCATTTCATACAGAGGCATTTTCATCCCAGGTTCCCTTTCCTTGCCACCTCGCCTCGATTACCTATGACCTTTTCCAAAAGGAGGAGAGAGAAGATGGAGGAGAGAGGATGTAGGAGTTGAGCAAAACAAATTGAGAAAAGGCCAGGGAGCATGGAGCAGCCTCACAAAGGAGACAGAGACAGTGTGAGTAGTTACAACTGTTGAACACAGGGAGGCGTGAGGTGCATAGAAAATTTCCAGCATTTGGGTGTGGGCTAGTCACAAAGAGGACCACCTTGATCATACTGATGTCTTTATCATCTTCCTCATATGAGCATAAAACCCTTTCCTTTCTCTTCATTTTGATGATAGCCCTGTATACTGTAGGCCTACAAAATATTTAATTGCCATTGTAACATATTAATTAGGTAATAGGCTAAATTATGAATTGTGTGTGTTTGTGTGTGTGTATGCATGTGTGTGAATTTAAATGTTCCATCCTTGTCCTTTCTGCTATACTGTAAAAAATATTTAAACGCAGCATGCAACAATATCAACAATTTTACTGAGTTACAGTTTATATAAGGAAAACAGTCAATTGAAATACATTCATTAGGCCCTAATCTATGGATTTCAAAAGGCTGGGCAGTGGCACAGCCATGGGTGGGCATGGGAGGGCATAGGCCCACCCACTGTGGAGCCATGCCCAGTCAATCAGAATTAACAAAAGGGTTTTATTACAGACAGAAATACTCCTCAGTTTCATCAGCTGTCCGGGTGGCTGGTCTCTGACAATCCTGCAGGTTAAGAAGCCGGATGGGGAGGTCCTGGGCTGGCCGCTGGATGTACTGACAAATTCTCTAAACCGACTGTGGAGGTGGCTTATGGTAGAGCAATTAACATTCAGTTCTCTGGCAATAGCTCGGGTGAACATTCCTGCAGTCAGCATGCCAATTGCACCCTCCCTCAACTCACTCAACTTGAGACATCTGTGGCATTGGGTTGTGTGACAAAACTGCACATTTTAGAGTGGCCTTTTATTTTCCCCAGCAGAAGGTGCACCTGTGTAAGGATCATGCTGTTTAATCAGCTTCCTGTATGCCTCACCTGTCAGGTGGATGGATTATCTTGGAAAAGGAGAAATGCTCACTAACATGGATGTAAACAAATGTGTGCACAAAATTTGAAAGGATTAAACTTGGAAAATGTCTGAGATCTTTTATTTCAGCACATGAAACATGAGACCAACACTTTACATGTTGCGTTAATATTTTTGTTGAGTATAGATAAAATTATATTACAGAAAAAGTCAGCATGCAAGACTAGTTTAGAGTTACGCAATGTTTATCTTGAAACCAAAACAATTGCCGACGTATGTACGGTTCACTTCAAAGTCGAAGCCGTTCTGTGTGCGTAATTCAGTGGTTCCGAAATTCTCCAGTTGCGCGGAACCGCTGGCCAGATCCAGATGTGCCTGTTTTCTTTAAATACAGCTTGCGAGACCGAAGTACCTCGGCACCGCGAGAACCAATCACAAACGCCGGGGGCGGGTCATCTTTGGAATGTTGTGGATGTTTAAAATGGACAACTTGTCGCAGATACCCCAATACCGGTATCGAATAATAACCTGTGCATTCATATGGAGGTGATTTGCAAATGATTGGTCGAGGAGTGAAAAGGAAATCGCCTGAGCGGGGAATTGCGCTCCGTTTCCCCCCGGTGAGGGTGAGTTCTCGGTCCGGAGAAAGCAGGCGGATTGCACTGGCGATGTAGCCCGGAGACTATTGCTGGGCGCTCTTATTTCTGTATGGTTGTTCAATAGCCTATATCAATGACTGCATATTGCACTCCGGAAGTAATCTACAGGATTATCTTCAATCACATAATATAGACAAGTGTTTATAGACGGAGAAGTGAACCTGCATGTGATATCGTGCACAGTGTCCAAGGGCATTGTGCCTCTTCAATGTTCATATTTAATATTAAGTGAACGAGCATAGCATAACCTACGGAGTCTGCATATTCGGCTAGGTCCTTACTGTCACTGTTGACATATTCTACGCGTAGCCTATCAACCGATGGCAGCGCATTTGAATGCTTGGTTTATTTGTCGCCACCACTCAATTGTTTATTTCCCCTATGCATTGTTTCCATACCTTCTGCCGAATTGCTCCAACGGCCTCGACACACTCATGCTCAGATAAAGAGAGTGCAAATACGGGAGTGATAGACACTTGTCGTGACAAAGGGATAGGGTGCAGTCTATTACCAATAGGCTAGCATATAGTGGCACGTTGAATATTGAGTGAGAGTGAATGATCTGAAATACTCTGTTCATTTCCTTGGTGCACAGAAAGCGTGTGGTTTAATGTGGGTCCAGGTAGTGCGAACATCAAAATTACGCCACTTGTGGAGAGGGAGAAAACTGTAGCCTGTGAGCACAGACAGGGGCGGTGAGATTATTTTTATGGACGCGCCCTGAGTGATTTGCGCGTGTCAGTCGTGTGTACTCAATCATGTTCTCGAGCTCGTAAATCGAGAGGACCGCCAGTGCGAAGTGCCTCTCAACCAGGAGGGGCATTAAACCCCCGGTGCCGCTAAAAAGGACGCTCAACTTGTACGCAAACAAAACGTGCCGCTGTAGCTAGAGGAGCGTCAAGAGAACAGAGGCAAGCAATGACAGATTTTGTTGACAAATTGCTGACAACTCGGTGAATATTGCCGACAAGGACTAAATACTTTCTTTCGAAAGTGGATAACACAGTCTGCCTGTCATTTCCGTATAACCACAATAAAGGACCACAATAAGTACAGGTAACAACACAATAACCTAGACTACTATTCTACTGTCTGCTTGTTTTTTGAGAATTAAGAATTATGTAGAAAATGATAAAGGTAGACTTTTCTCTGCTTCAGAAATTATCTAATATGATGTGTAATTTTCTTGATGCAATAGAACGATGGCACACGTAAATGACATTTCAAATCTATTAACATCACATTATGCATGACCGTGTGTGTGTCTTGGAAATGCCCTTGACACATTTTGAGTTGTGATGATGGATGACCCTGTTTTTTCAAGAGTGGGTGTTGAGAGATGCCTTTCTTGCACACTCCAATTGGATACTGGCTGAGCTATGAAGCTCAGCATCCCCGATGTCAAGAGAGGTGTCAGAACCAATTCAGTTGTGAAGTATGAGGGTGGAAAATGACATGGTGACATCCAATGACAATAACTAATTTATGGTATTGACTGATGAAGTGGTATTGACTGATGAAGTGCAGCCAAGGACAGGGCCAAACGGACACCCCAGAAATAATTTGAAACCAAAACCCAAAACCTGTGGAATGATTTCACATTCACTGCTACTAAACAGTCATATAGCTTTTAAAGCTAGCTGAGGAATGGGCCTGGAGAAATGTAACAACTCTCAAATTCATAGACAGAGCTTTGGATGCAAGAATTGACCATCCATGATAACAACATTAGTTTTAACCGTGTTTTGAGGCTATACAGCGTTTGTTTACATTTACATTGTCTACCAACATTGGACTAAAACAAGCTTTTATTTGGTGTTTTCTTCCAGAATTAATGAGTATACACTGAGTGTACGAAACATTAAGAACACCTGCTCTTTCCATGACATAGCCTGACCAGGCGAATCAAATCAAACTGCATATGTCATATGTGCCGAATACAACAAGTGTTGACTTTACCGTGAAATGCTTATGATCCCTTGTTGATGTCACTTGTTAAATCCACTTCAATCAGTGTAGATGAAGGTGAGAAGGCAGGTTTAAGAAGGACAATGGTTTTTGTATGTGTGCCACGCATAATGTTTAAGTGCCTTTCAATGGGGTATGGTAGTAGGTGTCAGGCGCACCGGTTTGTGTCAAGAACTGCAACTCTGCTGTGTTTTTTTCATGGTCAACAGTTTCCCGTGTGTATCAAGAACAGTACAACTCAATATTAGGAAGGTGTAAATCATTCATTTGTAAGTCTCAAAATGAATGTAGCAGCTAAGGATTCTAGCTTCTCTTTCAAGATACTAGATTCTAGTTATTATTTTATCCATATTTGGAGAACGTACCGTAGTAAAGGTGTTGAAAGAATCATCATGCAGTCTGACTGTATAACTCCTCTTGAGTGTCATACCATGGTATCTAGTGATGTGGATAGGTGACTCAAAGTGACCCGTTCCCTGCTGCTCTGACAAGGATGGCGGACTCATTGCACCATGCCACACTTAATATATTACCTAATTTTGTATAAGGAAGGACGGGGTACGAGTTGGCTGCTTCTAGAATGGGTATCATAACTGCGGAAGCTATGTTTGAGTTATAGGATTGCTGGGCACTGCCATAACAAATCAGGGCACCCCCATAAAACACTGGCACCCCATAGTCATACAAATATTATCTTTCCTTGGACTGATCATCATGTAGCTGTGAAATTGTCCTTTTTTTTAGAATGGATCCAAGATCACATTTTGCTTTCATCCCTTGCAGTCAAGGTTAGGTTATTTCACTATAATCTGATCCCAGATCTGGATACAGAGGGCATCTTCTGCTTAGAGCCCCATGCAGATAGCACGATAAGTTGTGTTCCATATCCTGCATGCTCTGCTGTGCGAGCAGCACTAGTTGATGTTGAGCTAGCAGCCCTAATTGTTCCAACCCATCTTGTATGTTTGCTTAATTAGCCCTCGTGGCGTCAGAGTGAGAGCAGCATATTGTTGAGACATAATTACAACCCGGCTTGATTAATTATCGTTAAGGCGGTGGGAGGCTAGGCACGGGTTGTTCAGGCTAGAGGTAAACATCTTATTAAACTGTGTCAGTCTCTCGCAGACTCGCACCACGCAGAGCAACAAGGTTTTATTAGGTAGAAAAGCACAACTATCAAGAAAATGTCCTCATAAAAATACCAGGGCTTGATTAGGTTTATGGTGATTACGGTCCTCAGGTAATCCCTACTGAATTGAAAAATTCCACTCTACTAGCTCACTGTCGATAGAAAGAAAGCCATTTTTATGGCCATGGTCATGGATAAAAAATGTGTGTGTGTGTGTACTACCTTGTAACAGGCATAAACTTGGGCTGAAAATGAGGCAAAGAGAAAGAAAACATGACATTTCAAGTCAACTAGAGGCCCATGGTGCCCTGGGCATTGGTAAGATTGCGCCAGAGCAGAAGGCAGACGTTTTACGTGGCGCCCCCAAGCGATTGTGTTTTTTTGTTTGTTTATCTGAGTTGTTTGTAACTTATTTTTGTACTCATTTTGTACATAATGTTGCCGCCACCGTCTCTTGTGACCGAAAGATCTTCTCTACATCAGGACTGCGATTACTCACCACGGACTAGCAGAATCGTTTTTCTTCTTTCACGACTCTGACGAGCCCAAGGCAGAGGACGTACAGCTCCCTCGGGAACAGGCCCCAACCCCCGTGATCTGCGGGAAGAGGAGGCTGAGAAAGAGACGCCGGAGAGTGGGCTGCCTTCTGAGAATTTGTGGGCGAACGAATAAACCCCCACTTCCCTCAATTCTGCTAGCAAACATGCAATCTTTGGAAAATAAAATCGACAAATTACGGGGAAGATTAAACTACCAAAGGGACATTAAAAACTGTAACATCTTATGCTTCACAGTCGTGGGTGAACGACCACAATATCAACATACAGCTGGCTGGTTATACGATGTACAGGCAGGATAGAACAGTGGGGTCAGTCCGACGATCCTTGTCTTACCCATGTATTTTTGTAAATAAAAGCTGGTGCACTATATCTAAGGACATCTCAAGCTATTCGCTATTGCTTGAGTATATCATGATAAGCAGTAGATCACACTACCTACCGAGAGAGTTCTCATCTGTATTCTTCGTAGCTGTTTACATACCACCTCAGTCAGAGGTTGGCACTAAGATAGCATTGAATGAGCTGTATTCCGCCATAAGCAAACAAGAAAACGCTCACCCAGAGGCGGCGCTCCTAGTAGCCGGGGACTTTAATGCAGGGAAACTTAAATCAGTTTTACCAAATTTCTATCAGCATGTTAAATGTGCAACCAGAGGTAAAATAACTCTGGACCACCTACGGTGACCGTACATACCCCGACCAGAAGCCATGGATTAAGGCAGCGTCCGCACTGAGCTAAAGGCTAGAGCTGCCGCTTTCAAGAAGCGGGATTCTAACCTGGAATTTTATAAGAAATCCTGCTATACCCACTGACGAACCATCAAACAGGCAAAGCATCAATATAGGACTAAGATCGAGTAGTACTACACCGGCTTTGAAGATTGTCGGATGTGGCAGGGCTTGCAGAACATTACAGACTACAAAGGGAAGCACAGCCGAGAGCTGCCCAGTGACACAAGCCTACCAGACGAGCTAAACTACTTCTATGCTTGCTTTGAGGCAAATAACACTGAAACATGCATGAGAGCACCAGCTGTATGGGAGACTCTGCGATCATGCTCTCCACAGAGTAAGATCTTTAGACAGGTCAACATTCACAAGGCCGCAGTGCCAGACGGATTACCAGGACGTGTCAGGATTTGATTTGATGTGACTGTTCCTGTATTCTCTTTTTCACAAAACACACTTTCTGAGATGACCGCTGACGGATATGACAGCAGACCAACCTCACCACAATCTCAGTCATTCCTGGTCAGGTTTTCCCCACAAACAGATACGTCCCCACAAACACACACGTCCCCACAAACACACACGTCCCCACAAACACACATTGCATGGCCTATTAAGGCTAGGACTAAGAAGCCCTTAGAATTGCCGCTATGGCTCTCCAGCCTTTAATGACAGAGACCAGCGTTTAATTTGAGTCTTGTGTAGCCTTTCACCTCACCGCAAAATGTGTTTTTCTTCAGAAAAAGTTCATTTCCCTGGACTAACATGTGTATCCAGCTTTAGTCCAGTAATCAAACGTGTGTGTGTGTGTGTGTGTGTAGGAAAACACACATGCACACACACAAACACAGCCTACTGAACTGACTACGTTGGCAGAAAGGCAAACAAGTAGGAGTTCAGCATTTGAGTCTCTGTGTAACTTTATCAAGGAGATCTTTAACCCTTATTTTGCCAGGTCGACTGAGAACACATTCTCCTTTAGACATTGACCGCCAACTCTTTCTTTCGTTGTTATTTTAAAAACAGACGCTGCTGATCTTAGTGTCAGTTTACGGTCTGTTTTATATGCCCACGCAAATCATCTCTGACATAATCGTATTGCCTCCCCATGCACAGAGGAAATAACTACCCCCGTCAGAGTTCAACGCAAGCTCATTTCAGTTTCTATCAATGCCTTCATGCACTTTCCCTACCCTGCTACCTTCCTGTATTATTGCATCTGAGTTGTAGTTGACGGTTGCTGTAAACACCATCCAATCTACTGATGGTTCAATTCAATTGCGTTTCCTTCGATAGTTGCAGAGACACTCTAGTTGGCCTTGAGGGAACAGCAGGCAAAGTTGAGGGCAGGCGGGCAGTCCTCGAGGAGGAGGGATGAGCTTTGAGCAGGCCACTAGTCCAGCTGTCACGCTCACTGACTGAAGCATGTGAACTAACAACAAACTCAGAGACAGACTAGGATGCTGTGTAAGAATGTGGGCAGAGACCTTAGGATGGACAAGAGAACTTGGGGCTTGTTTGTCTTACTAATGAAGAGATTTCACAAGGGACAGTCTACACCTTTTAATGTTTACTGTGTGGCTTCTCATGCTCAGTGCAAACACACAGGTGGCAAGTAGATATGTTGTGTTTAAATAAACATTGGGGTCGTTCCATGCATGGTTGGAGGGTAACGGATTACAAAAAAGACGGTAACTGTAATCCATTACCAGCAAAAATATTGTAATCAGATTACATATACTTTTGAAAAACTAGATGATTACTTTGAGGATTACTTTTTAAATTCTGAATGACATTCAAATCAGCATTGAAAAAAGGCGCAAGTTTAAGTTTGTTCAACCTGAGCGTATGACTGCTGTCGGCATCCACAGATTATCAAACTTGAATAAAGGCTTGGATGTAAGGATGACAGCAGTGGTGTAGTCTACGGTGATACGGATATCACTTATTATTGTTATCGCCATAGTGCATTGATGTGAATCACACTGCTGCTCTCTCCTTTAGCTATTTGCGCCTTGCTGTTCACAAATCGAAATGTGCATTTGAACCCAATAATGATAGAATTCAAGAAATTGAAACTGCCTATCAATCATTGTTTTTGAGACCAGTGGACAGTGAAAAATGGGCTCTTGCAACAGCTGCACAGTGCGGATCCCAGCCTACGGAATAAAAGTGGGGCTAATTCATGCCAATACATTGTTTTTATCCATAGGCCTGATGTACACATGTTCAAAGGGGCAATATTTTGATAGACTTAAAGGGGCAATCGGTAGTTGCTACATCCATTTTTGGATTTATAAATTATAATTTATAAATGCCTCATGAGCTTAAACTGTCACAATCCATGAGAACCCAAAATGTAACCTTGTTTTTCTCCAATGTTTGTAAACATTGTAAATGTAAACACAAACTGTATGGCCTCAAAACATGGTTAAAACAATAATTTTGACATCATGGATGGTCAGTCCTTGCATCCATAGCTCTGCCTATTAATCTGAGAGTCGTTATATTTCCTCAGGACCATCCCTCAGCTTCTGACCAAAACAGAGGCGGGGCGGCCGTTTTGTTATTGTTTCACCTGTTGATTTGCCCTTTAAACAGCTGCATTATTATCAAGATATTAAAGTGTCACCAACAAAACATTTTAACCATAGGCCTATAGCAAATGCAGCATATTGCATTCATTTTCACATGTAAATAGCACTTTTCAGTAGTGCTCAACAGAGTAGGGCTGGCTAAAAAGTCCTTCGTTTTGGGGTTATGCTCAGATAAAACAATTTTGGCTAATCTATACTTCCATATTTACAAGTCTCATAAAGTTGCCACTACATCCCAGGCTGTGTCACAGCCTGCAGTGACCAGGAGCCCAATCGGGCGATGCACTATTGGCTAATTAATGTCCAAGTCCTATTCTTGAAGATCAAGGGGTATTTATTGGAATGACTGGAATTCTGATGGACTTTGGTTTTTAATGTAAAGATCGAATTTAATCGTAGTATTATATGTACAGTAGTAGAAAGCGATGGGTCAGAAGAAGCCTACATAACCAACCCATAAAGTAACATTTAACATCCATATGACCAGCTATGTAAACTTTTTAACATTGATTTATCCTGCAATAGATGTGTTTCAATTGGTAACATGCATTTTTATCTTCTTCTAATGCCTCTTAAGGGGAATGTAATCTAAAAGTAACTGAATGTAATCAGATGATGTTACTGAGTTTGGGTAATCCAATAGTTACATTACTGATTACAATTTTGACAGGTAACTAACGGATTAAATTTAGAAAGTAACCTACCCAAACCTGGTTCCATGTCATTTCAAGCCATGACACCCACCATATCAGATGGTTCTGTAATCGTTTCTGTAGTTAGAAACAGATAAGATTAGCATTCCTGCAACATTATTTTGTTGAAAGACGATTTGAACTCTAAGAAATTAAGCTAATTGATTGCATCCAAATTGTCCATTTAAATTTATAGGATTCATATAATATTCAATAAATATAGTACCAAACTCTAAGATTTGCACACACAAAAAAACTTCTTAACAATGATTAAGAAGAATCCACATTTTACTTAACTAGGCAAGACTGTTAATAACAAATTCTTATATACAATGATAACCTACCCCGGCCAAACCCAGATGACGCAGGGCCAATTGTGCACCACACTATGGGACTCCCAATCACAGCCAGATGTGATGCAGCCTGGATTTGAACCAGGGACTGAAGTAATGCCACTTGCACTGAGATGCCTTAGACCACTGCGCCACTTGGGAGCCCAATGAATAGTCAAATTAATGCATGGTCAAACGCCACCCATAGACCCCCTCAGTATACAGTATCAGTTCTGTGTGTTTGACATTTTATCCAGAGTGACATACAGTTAGTGCATTCATCTTATTAAGACAAGTACATATTAACTCAATGAAGTAGCTATCGGCAAAGTCAGAACTAGTAAGGGGGGGGGGGGGGGATTTAGGTGCGAGTGTTAGTTTACGAAAGGCATTTTCATTGTATTTTTTTTTTTTTGGGGGGGGGGGGTCAAGATCAGAAGTGGGGGTGCTGTGGGTTTATTTACTTTACTCTTTGAAGAGGTATGGTTTCAGATGTTTTTGGAAGATGGGCAGGGACTCTGCTGTCCTAGCTTCAGAGGGAAGCTGGTTCCACCATTGGTGTGCCAGGTGCCAGGACCGAGAAGAGCTTGGACAGGGCTGAGCGGGAGCTGCCCTTCCGTAGGGATGGGAGGGCCAAGAGACCAGAGGTGGCAGAACGAAGTGCTTGGGATGGGGTGTAGGGTTTGAGCATTGCAAGTATTTGACACGTTGTATGAAGCCGCGACTTGGAGTATTGTTTATTCATACTATGTCATTTATTCTCAGTGAATTTGTGATGTTTTTTTCCCCTGTTCAGAGAAATTAGCCATTGAAGTCGCTTGCATTTTCCCCATAAATTAAGTGAAATGACCAGGTTTTTCCAACTAGATGCCGCTGTTCTTGCTACTGCCCCTTTATCAATTTTGCTGGTCTCTTTGTTCATCAAATGTATGACAACATTTTCGTTGCAGCTTTGGGTAGAAAACCAAAAGCTTTTGCTCATAATGAAAAGAAATGCTGTGCTCATCCTCACATTTCAATCCATTCAACCATGAAAGCAGTTCAGTTTGCCCTTCTCGTAGCAACCTAGTTCTTCAACCCAAGAGGGCTATCCCTATGGTGCAATTCTCATATGTAGCCCAAAAACGTGATGGAGAAAAGTGCTAGTGACTAAAATGTTGGGACAACCCTAACAAAATAATACAATTATAAACCGTTGCATGGTAGTCTGTTTGTCAATACCATTATTGGGAAACATCTCTGTTTGATTAGTGACATTTACCATTCAACTCAACCCAATACCATTGCAAAATACTATACAATGTGTGTTTGTGACTTTTACCGTTGACAATCCCTTGAAACATTGAAACCATTAGAAATGCTGTAACCTAATAGTTTGCTTGTTCACGAAACACACACACACGGGCGGTTTCCTGGACGCAGATGATGTCTAAGCGAAGGAAAAATGGAATTGCTTTCATGGAGGACTGGCTTGAATTGTGAGGATGACCAGAATGTATTTTCATCATGAGCAAAAGCTTTTGGGTTTCTACCCAAACTTGCAAGGAAAATGTTGTCATACATTTGATAAATAAAAGATACGAGTAAACTGGATAAAAGGGCAGTAGCAGGAACAGCGGCATCTAGTGGGTAAAACCTGGTACTTTCATTTAATTGACTTGGAAAATGTGTGTGTGTGTGTGTGTGGGGGGGGGGGGGGGGGGGGGGGGGGCTTTCCTTAGCTCATCACGCTTTAGGGAATCCTTGTGACTGGCTGGGCGCCTGCAAGCTGACTTCGGTCGTCAGTCGAACGGTGTTTCGGAGGACGCAGCAATGAGACAAGGTCGTAACTACCAATTGGATATCACAATTGTCAAATTACAGTAAAGTACTCCAAGGTACAGCATGGGGATTGTGGAGTCTGTGGGTGGCGTTTGGATTCCTCACAGAGGTTTTTGTGCATATCGGATGTTGGGTACTATATTTATTGAATATTATAGGAATTCTATAAATGTATGGACAATTTGGGTGCAATCGATTAGCTTAATTTCTCAGAGATCAAATTATATTTAAACAAAATAATGTCACAGAAATGCCTATCTTTTCCATTTCTAACTACAGAAATCATTTCAGAGCAATCTGAGATGGTATGTGTCATTCCTCTTTCTTGTGCTTTTTGGGGTGGAGTGAGGAGTTTCTGTATATTTAACTCTGTAATGCTCTGATGAGCCATCTTCTTCCTTGTGTGTTGGCCTTAACACAATGCATCGCAGTATCTACATCACACATCTTAAAAGTCCTTCTTACTTGAATCCATTACTTACCTTAAAAGGCAAGTCACTGTCACCTCAAGGCTGTATTCCCTAGAGATACTGTGCTCTTTTCAAGTCTCATGTCTTCTAGTGAGATACATTACTGAAGAATTTCCTTGGCTGCTTTTTCTGTATTGGGTTTTTAGACAGCTTTCACACATTCTTTCACCCCATATCTCAAGGCTAAGCTGAAATACTTCACAGATTCCTTCTTGATCGGATCTTGTGTCTGACATCAGCGTATTGGTGGTGGAACTAGAAACGAGTCCAAACCCTTGTTTACCGTATGTGTCAAAGCTTCCCAATCCTGTCAGACAAGTGATCAACCATAGAAAGATGGAAGAATGGGAAGGATGCAGTCTTAAGATCTTCCAACAAGAACCCCAAAGGTTCACCTCTGTCTGAACCCTGTACTTTCCCTTAGGCTCCGCAAGGCTCCTCAACAGACACTGTGGTCTGTCTTATTGCTAGGCTCCACCATACTGATCCATTCATCGTTGATGTGTGACAGTGGAGCCACACACACAGTGCCTTCAGAAAGTATTCACCCCCCTTTACTTTTTCCACATTGTATTGTGCTACTGCCTGCATTTAAAATGGACACAATACCCCATAATGTCAAAGTGGATAATTTTTTTTATTTTTACAAATTCATTAAAAATGAAAATCTGAAATGTCTTGAGTCAATAAGTATTCAACCACTTTATTATGGCAAGCCTACATAAGTTCAGGAGTAAAAATGTGCTTAACAAATCACAAAATAAGTTGTATGGATTCTGTGTTCAATAACATTATTTTATTTATTTATTTTATAATGACTACCCCATCTCTGTGCCCCACACATCTGTAAGGTCCCTCAATCAAGTAAGGAATTTTAAGCAGAGCTTTAACCACAAAGACCAGTGAGTTTTCCAATGTCCAGCAACGAAGGGCACCGATTAGTAGATGTGTAAAAAGGAGAAAAAAACAGACACTGAATATTTATTAATTATGCTTTGGATGGTGTATCAATACACCTAGTCACTACAAAGATACATGTGTCCTTCCTAACTCAGTTGCCGGAGAGGAAGAAAACCGCTCCAGGATTAAACCATCACCAATGGTGATTTCAAAACAGTTACAGAGTTTAATGGCTGTGATAGAAAACAACAACAACAACATTGTAGTTACTCCACAATACTAACCTAATTTGACAGAGTGAAAAGGAAGCTTGTGCAGAATAAAATATTCCAAAACATTCATCCTATTTGCAACAAGGCACTTAAGTAATACTGCAAAAAAATGTGGCAAAGAAAGGAACTTTTTGTCCTGAATACAAAGCATTATGTTTGGGGCAAATCCAGCACAACACATCACTGAGTACCACACTTCATATTTTCAAGTATCGTGGAGGCTGCATCATGTTATGGGTATGCTTGTCATTGGCAAGGACCAGGGGAGTTGATTTGGATAAAAATAAATGGAATACAACTAAGCGCAGGCAAAATCGTATAGGAAATTCTGGTTTAGTCTGCTTTCCAACATACATTGGGAGAATAATTTGGCTTAAAATCTATGACAAGACTTAAATGGCTGTCTAGCAATGATCAACAATCAATTTGACAGAGCTTGAAGTATTTTTAAAAGAATAATGGGCAAATATTATACAATCCAGGTGTGCAAAGCTTTTAGAGACATACCCCAAAACACTCACAGCTGTAATCGCTGCCAAAGGTGTGTCTAACATGTATTGACTCGGGGTTGAATACTTATTTAATCAAGATATGTTAGTGTTTCATTTTTCATAATTTATCAAAATAAATGTTCTAATATTTCTTCCACTTTGACATGAGAGTATTTTTTTGTCACTGTCTATGATTTATTGAGAATTCAAGGCACACTTAACCATTATGGCTACCACAGAATTCTGCAGCAATACGCCATGCCATCTGGTTTGCGCTTAGTGGGACTATCATTTGTTTTTTAACAGGACAATGACCCCACACACCTCCAGGCTGTATAAGGGCTATTTGACCAAGAAGAAGAGTGATGGAGTGCTGCATCAGATGACCTGGCCTCCACAATCACCCAACTTTAAGCTAAATGAAATGGTTTGGGATGTGTTGGGTGAAGGAAATGCAGCCAACAAGTGCTCAGAATATGTGGGAACTCCTTCAAAAGTTTTGGAAAAGCATTCCAGGTGAAGCTGGTTGAGAGAATGCCAAGAGTGTGCAAAGCTGTCAAGGCAAAGGGTGGCTACTTTGAAAAATCTCAAATATAAAGTATATTTTGATTTGTTTAACACTTTTTTGATTACTACATAATTCCATATGTGTTATTTCATAGTTTTGATGTCTTCACTACTATTCTACAACATAGAAAATAGTAAAAGTAAAGGAAAACCCTTGAATGAGTAGGTGTGCTCAACTTTTGATTAGTACTCTGTCTGTCTGTGTTTGTGCATTTGCGTTGTTACTGACTAAGCCAAGTCCAAACGTGCTCTAGTTTTGTATTGGCTTACATTTATTAGCTAGCGCTCCCAGCGCTAATGGGTTTTCTGTGTTACTATGGTTAATGCCGTGTATTGCTACACTGCTGTTTTCATTTGCACAGTACAATAAACAGAATCGAGTTTTGGGTTCTATTGTTGCCTATAGTAATGGTGACAGTTGGTTACGGGGATGACTGATATATACAGATGGGGGTAGTTGACATTGTGTGGTGGCAGTGTGGGAGTTTTCTTTTGGTGTCTTTTGTTTTCGGATATACTGTATCTTTTTATTAGTTGGAGAAGAATGTGAGAACCTATCCTTGTGATTACCATCATGTCACCATCATATCAAGGATCATTATCATATCTCCCATAATCATTGCCAATCACCCTAAACCAAAAATCATTAGAGACATTATAGTGCTCAGGTCAGGGTGGAACCAAAATTATTTTCCAATCGTTCCGTTCCGAGCAGAACCCCCATATTTCTGAAACCAAAACATTATGTTAATTTTAATTATTTGTAATTTGTTGTTGGTATTTTACCCTCTTTTGCTCCCAAATTCTGTGATAACCAATTGCGATCTCGTGTCATCGCTGCAACTCCCCAACAGTCTTGGGAGAGGCGAAGGTCGAGTCATGCGTCCTCCGAAACATGAACCGCCAAACTGCGCTTCTTAAATCCCGGCCGCAACAATGTGTCGGAGGAAACACCATTCATCTGACGACCGCAGTCAGCCTGCAGGTGCCCAGCCTGCCACAAGGAATTGCTGGAGCACGATGAGCCAAATAAAGCCCCCCCCCCCCCCCCCCCCCGGCCAAACCCACCCGGACAACGCTGGGCCAATTGTGTGCCACCCTATGGGATTCCCAGTCATGGCCTGTTTGTGACACAGCCCAGGATCGAACCCAGGTCTGTAGTGACACCTGCGATGCAGTGCCTTAGACTGCTGCGTCACTCGGGAGGCCTTTAAAAAAACAAACAAATTAAAAGTACATTTTCACCCGGTTCTCAAAATTTCAGAATAACGTTTCTGTTCCGGAACATTAGAGATCACTTTCGTTCCCTCTTCCTGTTTTCGTTCCTCAAAAAATCCCTTTATTCTTCACTTCCCTGTGCCTGTTCCAACCCTTGCCTCAGGTTGGCTTTTTCTGTCAGATTGGATATTTGTCTCAGCTGTGTGAGAGTATCCTGAGGTAGATTGAGTTTCACTTCAGCAGGAAAGGCAGGGGATATAAAGCAAAAAGAAATTCAGAAAGGAAAATCAATATGTTAACTAAAGGAGCGGGTAAATTATTGATGAGGACTACGTGGTGGGATCCGTAGTGTCCTTACAACTTTGTCTGCTTGCCACTGTTCTGTGGGAGAGGAGCTTGGCTGAGCCAAAAACCAACACCCAGAATCTCTAAGGCTCTCAGTGAGCTCACTATCTGACACTACCTGATGTGCACTCACTTACTGTACACACAAGCACACACATACATGGACACATTTTTACACACACATATAGTCACAAGAGACCTGCATACACACTCAAGTACCATACGTACACATGGTTGTATTTAAACATACACAGACACAATGAGTCGGAAATGAATGTTTTATAGTAGTCTTTCAATTTACATTCAAAGGACGTTATGTATAGTATGACAATACACTGGCCTAATGAGACAATGCATTGTTGATCAATATCAGGCTCCAATCATACAGGTGATAACAGGAAGAACAGGCAGGGTGGCCTTCAATTCCGCATGGATGGAGAAGGTAGAGGAATGTGAGGGAGAGGTAGAAGAGAGGGAGGGAGGTAAAGAGAGGGATGAAAAGAGAAAGTGAGGGAGAGCAGGTGAGACCTGAAAGCTGCCTTTGTGTGGCGGCTGGCAGTAGGAACACTGGCCTGCTCTGTGAGGTTTTCCACACACACACACACACACACACACACACACACACACACACACGGGAGTTATGGGGGGTGCTTGGGCAAACATACTGTGTTGAAAACCGTTGCATGATGTTTTCAAATATAACAACAACAAAAAACTCTCTCCACACCCCAAGATTAACGGACGTTACCCCGCCATAAAGCGGCTCTATTTTCCCTTATTTTACACTTCTCCATTTCAGTGGCTAAACGGCTCCCCATTTCCCCCTCCACTGCATCTCAACTGTATCTGATGCTGTTCAACTGGAGCTTGAAGTGAATGATGATATCAGAGCCGGCTGCTTCATGTTCGGCATACGAAACCCACGACGACACGGTTCCAGGACTGGACGTCAGTAGCGTAACCAGACCAAACATTAAAACTACTTTGACCATTTTCAAATACAGAGATAGTGGGGGTATATTTAAACTTTGAGAGTATCTTGTTATGTGTGCGTCATCAGAGCTGTCAGCTATGTGAACTGAACTGAGCGAGCTCTGTGTTTGAGGAGACTAGCTTTAATCTTCAAGAGAGTTCTACATAAAGATTTGATCAGTTCAGTTCAACTTAAGAGGGTTTTATAGCCTAAAGTAGTCCAACTGCACTGTCATGTGTATGAAATTACCCTCCGTTGGGCTAATTTATTGCTGAGTCTGTACACGCTTCATGCTGATAGTGTATGTTTTGGTTTATACAGTATATCTGTAGGTTGGTATAAGGGTGTGTTGTGTGCTTTACATAATGGTTTGCTGCTGAATCATTTGAGACAGTGTTCCTTGACTTGTTAATGTACCTAGTGCTGCATCTGTGCTGTTAAGTGCTCCTCCGGTTGTGTACTGAGCTGTGATCTCGTTTGTTTACGTCCCCAGGAGAGACCCGGGAGACAGCGGGCGCCATGAGGCGGCGAGGAGGGCTTGAGAGAGAGGAGACATCGCCCTTCATCATCCTCAGCATCGGGCAGCGCAGGAAATGCACACACGCGCCACAGAGACTGTCTAGCAAGAGACAGGCTAACAGCACCCAATTCTGAGAGAGAGAGACGAGAGAGCGAAACCGAAGAGAGTGGAGTCAACATCCATTTATTTATCCTCAATGGGCTTAAACTGGACTGGACCAGACTTGGAAGAAATGATGTCCAAGTTACCAAACTGTTCTATATTGGACCCTCCTTGTTAGACCTTCGAAACAACTCACCCACCTTTGTGAGGCTTGGAGCTAAGAGGCAGAGAGAGGGGGAAAAAAGAGAGCGATAGAGGCAGAGAACGAGAGACATTGGGCTCCATGCAGGCGCGTAAGAAGTATGTCCTGCTGGGGCTGTGTGCTTGCTGCTGGCTGCTGCTCTTCTACTGGGGCGGTGGGGTCCAGGTCCGTCTCCTCAAGCTGCTGGGGCAGCAGAGGGGCGATGTGGTGCGCCCCTGGCCCGACTGGACCGACAGGGTACTCCTTCCGGGCTATGCCCAGCTGGAGGAACTCCAGACGGGGCCTGGTTCTGCCGAGTCCCCCCGCCAGCGTCACCAAGCCTGGACGGGCATCTATAAAGACAGTCGCTGCCGAATGGAGACCTGCTTCGACTTTACGAGATGTCGGCGTAGAGGGCGGGACGGGTTTCGAGTGTACGTCTACCCGTCGGAGAAGGGTGAGCGCGGGTCGGAGAGCTATCGTAAGATACTGACGTCTATAGGCGAGTCGCGGTACTACACCACGGACCCTCGCGAGGCATGTCTCTTCGTTTTGGGGATTGACACTCTGGACCGTGACCAGCTCTCGGGGCAGTTCGTGCCCAACTTGGACGATCGTATCAAGGGTTACCCGCTCTGGAACGAGGGACGGAACCACCTTATCTTTAATCTGTACTCGGGCACCTGGCCCAACTACACGGAGGACCTGGGCTTCAACATCGGTCAGGCCATCCTGGCTAAAGCCAGCCTCAACACGGAACACTTTCGGCCCGGGTTCGACGTCTCCATCCCCCTCTTCTCCAAGGACCATCCCCAGAAGGGGGGCGAGAGGGGCTGGTTGGTGCGAAACACGGTCCCACCGCGCAGGAAGTACCTGTTGATGTTCAAAGGGAAGCGGTATCTAACGGGCATCGGGTCGGACACCCGTAACGCCCTGCATCACATCCATAATGGGAAGGACATCGTGTCCCTCACCACATGCCGTCACGGGAAGGACTGGGAGAAACACAAAGACGCCCGCTGTGACCATGACAACCTAGAGTATGAGAGGTAAGTTAGGTTCCTAAGGGGCAGAACGGTAAATCGTAACTTCCAATTCAGATCCAAATGTACAAAATAGTACAAAAACTTTACTTTCATTCAGGGGGAGGGTTTAGTATGTTTTTTTTTAGTCCAGCGGAGGGTGATGTCATTCGTAATAAATGAAATGTTGCTCAGGGTTTGAGACTGCGTTGCGTATTATAGTATCTCATGTGTGCCCGATAATGCCTCTCATCCCTGATTCTCTCTGCTGGGCGTGTAATATTCAGTGCGCCTATCCATAGCCTGTAGTATAGGCCAGGGTTGTCAAACTCACTCCATGAAGGATCTAGTGTCTGCAGGTTTTAGTTTTCTCCTTTCAAATAAGCCCTAGACAACCAGTGTGGGGAGTTCCTGCCTAATTAGTGACCTTAATTCATCAATCACGTAAAAGGGAGGAGCGAAAAACCGCAGACACTCGTGGCCGCCGTGGAAGGAGTTTGACACGTGCTATAGGCCTATGCCATGGGTATTCAAATCTTACCATACGAGGTCCAGAACCTGCTGGTTTTCTGTTCTACCTGATAATGATTTGCAACCACCTGGAGTCGCAGGTCTAAATCAGTCCCCCGATTTAGAGGGGAACAATGAAAACACTCAGTGGAACGAACTGGCTTCAAGGTCCAGAGTTGAGTTTGAGGGGCCTAGGTTATAGGAAGAGCATGCTCGGAGAAGCACAGGGCAAAGTTATATTTCGAAGAAAATGTACTTCCTTCCCGAGTGTTTGCGCTGCTGGGATGGTGTATATGCCTAGTTAAATAAAGGTTAAATATATTAAAAATACATTCAAAATATGAATCTAGGCTACACTGCAGTGGATAGGCGTTCCTTAGGTCCTACTCTTCCTGTGGTCCAAAGCTTGCTACTGATATAATTGATGTTAATATCAATGAAATGGACCTGATTTATATGAAATAATCTGTAACGACGCTTTAGTCCTCAATGCTTTATGCTAGAAACAAGCTGTAAAATGCAGTGACTCCGATGCATATGGGATATCTTCGGTTTGTCTCTGACATTGAGGCTGCGCGACAACCGATAGCCGACAGATTGAATATCATTGTAGAATATTTGCACAAAATGCATCCGCCAATTGCAGTCTGCCTATATGGCCACACATCTTGCCTAAAGAACGTGTTCTATTTTTAATACCCTCAAACAACGTTTAATACCCTCAAAATGAGGCATACCTCGTTTCAAATTACCACTGTCAATCGTGAATGATAATTCTTCACATTTTACCATTGAAACTGCATGCCAGTCATTTGATCTCAATCAGTTTCATGGAAATATGCATTCAGATCTCATTGAATAACTGCTTTGCCTAGCGAATTAAAGCAGATGGTTGTTAACAAATGATTATAATTTCCTGTAGGCCTGTTTTGTTTCAATCAAAGCATCGCCTGCGGCGTGCGCTGTGGAGGTTTTGTCCGCACGAGGAAAACATTTGACTATTCAGCTTCAGATAAGAGATGACTGAGTGAGAAGGTGTTTTTGGTGTAACATATTATAGCCCTGCTATGCAACTTTACTAAACGAGCCCCATTGTGAGAAGTCATAATCCTCTATTTGTAATAATAGGTGATGAGAAGGACTATTAGATGTAGGTGACATCTTGATGGGGGTTATTTTGAGCGATTTGACCGTCCTTCGAATCGTGGTTCAGAAAGGACAGCGGTGGTCACGTATGGTTCCCAACCTGGTCTCAGAGCAGTTCGTATTGTCCTGTAAATAAATCCGAGACACTCCATTTAGAATGATATGTTACGTTTCGTATGGTTATGTATTCATTTGTGGATGTCCATCACCCATTCATATATGTTACGAATTAAAACATTATTATTATTTTTTTACAAGTGCATATAGGCCTACCTGATGATATGTGGCTGCTGTGTTAAACAATGAAGAGCTTTTTCTTGAATTCATTAATGATCAGATACTTCAGTTGTAACTGGTTATTTTTGTTGTTGTTGTTGTTGTTGAGTTGACGGACAACTTCAGCACTGTTCCAAACTTAAGACGGAGTTCTTTTTTTAACAACAGCCTGTATAGAAATCAAAAACGTCTCCCGGTGTTGCAGCATGCGCTCATTCATTGTCATGGTCTCGAGTGGTATGAAAAAAATATTCTGCTCGTCTCCAGTCATGTAAAATGACGTCGAATGACATGAAATGCGTTTATAAACCCACCCTTATCCGCCGGTGGTCTTCAAATCCACAACTTTATGGCTACTTTGCCATGTAATGCTTACAAAACGAACCGTTTCTAAAACGGCATATCTAAGGCTCTGGTCTGTCCTAGGGGTGAGGGGAAACAGTAGGCATCTTCTCTGCTCTCCGCTTTATGTTAGAATTATTATTCGGGGTACAGGGGATGATTACTTGTTTTTTGTTGATCAGGGAGGTTTGGGTAAAAATACATTTTTACTGAAAGGAGGGCCATCCATTTTTGTTTCAGAGAGAACAGATTTTCTCCAGGTAACCCTCATTATAAACAACTTACAGTCCCTTAGTCTCTCACCGACGTCAATGCATGACTAAGTGAAGATTCTACTTAAGTGGAAGTTCGGATTCTCCCCTTAGGGAGGGCTATTATTGTGAGGTTGTGTCATAACTTGTGTTCTGTTTCATCAGGAATACACTTGTTATTTTATTGCTTTGTTTTTTTAAAAATCATGCCGGGCGTTTTATTGGGTCCCTTAGATGTTGGGCTTTTATGAGTTTGATTTTCTCCCTCTCATCTAAATTGCGGTCTCCTTCTGGTTATTTTCTCTGTCGTTTACAGTTACCATTCCAGTTATCTCGTTAAGAGTATTGACCGTCGGTCGTGTGTTAGAGTTACAGTACAGAGTGTGGTCCTGGCTGTGTAAGGTCTTGGCGTCGAGTCTATGCCCCGTTGAAACAAGCCGACGTCCGAAGGCCGACAGACGGTTGGGGTATGTGCTCAACATTTTGAAAAAGGGTCTGAAAGCGGAGAGGTGGGTTCATCCGTGAATAGAGGAGAGGCGTCACGGTGGGGAAAAGTCAGCTTGAAAAGAGGGAAAGTTGACGTGAATAACAACAGCCACTAATAGGGTAAGAATAGGGGGAGGCTATCTCTACATGTAGCTTCCACCCAAGTACACCAGTGATGTGGTCCAGGTCAGATACTCCTAGAATGAGGGATAGAGAGAGAGAGGGAGGTGGAGGGGTTAGGTATAGAGAGAGTGAGTGGAGGGCCCTCTCTTACCCAGTAATAACAGTCATAATCAGTCCGGGACATAGCTACCTTTCTGGGTTGTTTACATTGGGCCGGTGGTGAGGGAAAGGGGACGGAGTGGAGTCCCACTCGACTGTATGAATGAGCTCATTTATTCCACACATAACCAATGGTCTGCTCAGACATGGGGGGGGGGGGGGGGGGGTTGGGGAGAGGGGTGTCGAGAGCTTATGTTATATGATGGTGGGTTACATTTGGATATGGTGAGGGGTGCATGGAGTGGGGGTTAGGTGAGGGTAGGGGGGCGAGAGACAGCAGCAGTGTGTAAGAAAAACACCAGAATGTGTGTAGCGCTCTTTCTCTCCCTCGGAGTTGGAAATGAGGTACGCACGGGGGGCCTCGGAGTGAGGTGTGAAGGGGTGCGGGGGATGTTGGAGGCGGAGGGTGGGGGGTGGGTATTACGTCGTCCTCTCCTTGGCGCTCATATCCCGAAGAGTGTGGGGGCTTTTCGGGGATAACATGAGAACCATGCATGGAAATGGAGTCGGAATGAATGAAATGAAAGCGTGACAATATAAACGTCCCATGAAGCTGAAGGACTCCTTTTCCTCTCTCTCTCTCTCTCTCTCTCTATTCTCACTCCTTTTCCTCTCCTTCTCTCTCTCTCTCTCTCTCTCTCTCTCTATTCTCTCTCTCTCTATTCTTACTCCTTTTCCTCTCTCTCTCTCTCTCTCTCTCTCTCTCTCTCTCTCTCTCTCTCTCTCTCTCTCTCTCTATTCTCACTCCTTTTCCTCTCTCTCTCTCTCTCTCTCTCTCTATTCTCACTCCTTTTCCTCTCTCTCTATTCTCACTCCTTTTCCTCTCTCTCTCTCTCTCTCTCTCTCTCTCTCTCCTCACCACCTTTCTTCTCTCTCTCTCTTTCTCCATCTCTCCCTATTCTCACTCCTTTTCTTCTCTCTCTCTCTCTCTCTCTCTATTCTCACTCCCTTTCGTCTCTCTCTCTCTCTATTCTCTCTCTCTCTCTATTCTCACTCCCTTTCTTCTCTCTCTTTCTCCATCTCTCCCTATTCTCACTCCTTTCTTCTCTCTCTCTCTATTCTCACTCCTTTTCCTCTCTCTCTCTCTCTCTATTCCCACTCCTTTGCTTCTCTCTCTCTCTCTCTCTCTTCTCACTCCTTTTCCTATCTCTCTCTCCCTGTGTCTCTCTCTCCCTGTGTCTCTCTCTCCCTGTCTCTCTCTCTCTCTCTCTCTCTCTCTCTCTTCTCACTCCTTTTCCTCTCTCTCTCTCTCTCTCTCTCTCTCTCTCTCTCTCTCTCTCTCTCTCTATTCTCACTCCTTTTCCTCTCTCTCTATTCTCACTCCTTTTCCTCTCTCTCTCTCTCTCTCTCTATTCTCACTCCTTTTCCTCTCTCTCTCTCTATTCTCTCTCTCTCTATTCTCACTCCCTTTCGTCTCTCTCTCTATTCTCTCTCTCTCTATTCTCACTCCCTTTCTTCTCTCTCTTTCTCCATCTCTCCCTATTCTCACTCCTTTTCTTCTCTCTCTCTCTATTCTCACTCCCTTTACTCTCTCTCTCTCTCTCTCTCTCTCTCTCTATTCTCACTCCCTTTCTTCTCTCTCTCTCTCTCAATCTCTCCCTATTCCCACTCCTTTGCTTCTCTCTCTCTCTCTCTCTTCTCACTCCTTTTCCTATATCTCTCTCCCTGTGTCTCTCTCTCCCTGTGTCTCTCTCTCCCTGTGTGTCTCTCTCTCTATTCTCTCTCTCTCTCTATTCTCTCTCTCTATATATATATATATATATTCTCTCTCTCTCTATATTCTCTCTCTCTATTCTCTCTCTCTCTATTCTCACTCATTTTCCTCTCTCTCTCTCTCTCTCTCTCTCTATTCTCACTCCTTTTCCCTTTTCCTCTCTCTCTCTCTCTCTCTCATCTCTCTCTATTCTCACTCCTTTTCCTCTCTCTCTATCTCTCTCTATTCTCACTCCTTTTCCTCTCTCTCTCTCTCTCTTCTCACTCCTTTTCCTATCTCTCTCTCCCTGTGTCTCTCTCTCCCTGTGTCTCCCTCTTTCTCCCTCTCTGTGTCTCTCACTCTCTCTCTCTCTATTCTCACTCCTTTTCCCCTCTCTCTCTCTTTCTCTCTCTCTCTCTCATCTCTCTCTATTCTCACTCCTTTTCCTCTCTCTCTATCTCTCTCTATTCTCACTCCTTTTCCTCTCTCTCTCTCTCTCTCTCTCTCTCTCTCTCTCTCTCTCTCTTCTCACTCCTTTTCCTATCTCTCTCTCCCTGTGTCTCTCTCTCCCTGTGTCTCTCTCTCCCTGTGTCTCTCTCTCTCTCTCTCTCTCTCTATTCTCTCTCTCTCTATTCTCTCTCTGTCTCTCTCTCTCTATATTCTCTCTCTCTATTCTCTCTCTCTCTATTCTCACTCATTTTCCTCTCTCTCTCTCTCTCTCTCTCTATTCTCACTCCTTTTCCCTTTTCCTCTCTCTCTTTCTCTCTCTCTGTGTCTCTCACTCTCTCTCTCTCTATTCTCACTCATTTTCCTCTCTCTCTCTCTTTCTCTCTCTCTCTCTCTCATCTCTCTCTATTCACTCATTTTCCTCTCTCTCTATCTCTCTCTATTCTCACTCCTTTTCCTGTCTCTCTCTCTCTCTCTCTATTCTCACTCCTTTCCTCTCTCTCTGTCTCTCTCTCTCTATTCTCACTCATTTTCCTCTCTCTCTCTCTCTCTCTCTCTCCCTATTCTCACTCCTTTTCTTCTCTCTCTCTCTCCCTATTCTCACTCCTTTTCTTCTCTCTCTCTGTCTCTCTCTCTATTCTCACTACTTATTCTTCTCTCTCTCTCTCTCTCCCTATTCTCACTCATTTTCTTCTCTCTCTCTCCCTATTCTCACTCCTTTTCTTCTCTCTCTCTGTCTCTCTCTCTATTCTCACTACTTATTCTTCTCTCTCTCTCTCTCTCTATTCTCACTCCTTTTCTTCTCTCTCTCTCTCCCTATTCTCACTCCCTTTCTTCTCTCTCTCTGTCTCTCTCTCTATTCTCACTACTTATTCTTCTCTCTCTCTCTTCTCACTACTTATTCTTCTCTCTCTCTCTCTCTCTCTCTCTCAATTAATTCAATTCGCTTTATTGTCATGACATAACAATGTACATATTGCCAAAGCTTATTTTGGATATTTACAATATAAAAAATAAATACAAATGAGAATCAAATTGTCAACGGGACAACAATAACCAAGTGTCAAAAGAGCCATACATTCAACAATAACAATAAGTATACAGTAGAGGACATGTGCAGGTTGATTGGTCTGTCAGACACTGTCCCTCATCTTATGGCAGGCAGCAATGTAGTGTGCTGCCAACCCACAGCTCTCTGCGTCCTCCCCCAACAGAACGGGTAGCCTATCCTCACCAGAGAGGTCTTTGAAACCTTGAATAAGGGTTTCAAATTTGGGAAATGACACTCTCTAATTGTTTTATATTTTTGACATTTTGTCAGGAAATGCAGCTCCGTCTCAGGTTCTGCTGTTGTGCAGTGCTTTCCTCTACAGGGAGCCAGGTTTTCCTCTCTCTCTCTCTCTCTCTCTCTCTCTCGCTCTCTCTCTTTCTCCATCTCTCCCTTTTCTCACTCCCTTTCTCACTCTCTATTCTCACTCCTTTTCTTCTCTCTCTCTCTCTCTCTCTCTCAACCTGTCTTTTTCTTTCTGCCCCCCCCCCCCCCCTCCCCCTCTCACGCCTTTCCTTCTCTGTTTCTCCTATCTTCCTTGGCTGTGGGCTCAGGCAGGCAGGCAGGTTGCAGCCTCTTAGCAGGTTGTACCAGGTTAATGAGCACTTGCATCTGGTCCACTTACAGATTAACCCGGGAGGACCCGGGACTGGAAAGGGTGGGGGGCGGGGCATAAATTAAGTCATGGGGAGAGAGAAACATAGACAGAGAGAGGGAAAGATCACGAGAGGCATGATGGAGAGGGGGATGAATGGGACTGCAGGAAAGGCGAGACATGGGGGTTAGATAGAGAGGGAGTAACGGAGAGGGGGAGGAAGGGAGAGAGGCAGACAGCAGGAAAGAGAAGGAGAAGGAAAGGTAGGAAAGGGAGAAAGAAGGTAGGACTTTAGGCAGTGAAAGGACCCATAAAGAAAGAGAGGCCAAGAGGGAGAGAAAGAAGGAGGGAGAGAGGGGGATACTTCAGGCAAGGGAGAGGCTTTACCGCAGCCTATTGGCCTAGTTTCCCTTCTTTCTCACTTTGGAGGATTCCGTGAGAAAGGAAAGAAAAACCTGCATTGTACAGTGAATGTAAATGAGGGAGTGTGTGAAAAGAGAGGAGTGGGAATGGAGCAGGGAGTTTCAGGAGACACACACATAGATGCGTACACACACACACACACACACACACACACACACACACACACACACACACATGCACGCACACTAGTAGAACACTTTGCAGAGTTGCTTTAGTCATAGTTGAAGCGCTAAGGGTGAGGTATAAGTATCAGGGGTGGGGGCAGGCAGGGGTAAGGGGGTGCGACAGAGGGAGGGAGGGAGGAAGGGAGGGAGGGAGGGAGGGGGTGTAATGGCAAAATGATGTACCTCTCCATTCAGCTTAAATGGTTGTTCCCATGGCGACGGTCTTGCCATGTGGAAGACGGTATCACAGCATAGGCCATTATTCATGACCCAGAAAGAACTCAGGGAGAGAGTAGAGTAGAGGGATAAAAAGACCACTGTTCCCTATACAGTAGGATATACAGTAATATACAATAGATACATGAATATACAGTACAGTAAAGGACCACATCAGTATTACATGCATGTTGCGTTATAGGAAGGATATCTGAAATTGTTGTTGTTTTTCTATAAATGATCTGACACTATCCATGGTACTGTCTGTTACATGGCTTCATGACCTGAGTTGTACTGTAGTTGTACTGTAGTTGTACTGTAGTTATAGCTAGTGTTCCCGCAGTTTGACCATCGGTGTGTACTTGCATGTGTGTATGGGTGTTTTGTTTTTTGAGCGGGTGGATGTGTTTGTGTGGGAATGTTTGAGTGCATGCCTTTATGTCTACGTGTGTGTGTGTGACATGTATAATAGTGTGTGTGTTGGGATGTTGGCAGGCCCCAATAAGAAATCCTACACCCCACTGTAATTAGGGGCTGTGAAATTGTACCCCTGGAGAGCATGCGGTCTGTGCTGCTCGTGTTCCTGTCCAGAACAAACTCCTCTGTTTGTGTCTCTGTTCCCCAAAAAATAGAAGCGAGACAACGCCTTCAAGTTCTCAACCTCTTTCTTCCATTCTCCTTCTCTTTTCTTCTCCCAGTTCTTCTCTCCCTCTCCCACACTCCCGTCGCTCTCCCTCTGTCTCTCTCACTTTGTTCTCAACCTCCACCCCTCTTTCCCTCTCTCTCCTTCCTTTTTCCATTTTCCAGTCTCTCTCTCTCTCTCCTGCACTCCCTTTTCTCTCCCTCTTTACTTCGTCTTCCGGTCTTCCTCTTGCGCTACTCTTACTGCAAGTATTTCTTCCTATCGGCCTACTCCCTCTTTTTTGAGTTATGCTTTTTTTAAATGACCGCCCCCTCCTTCTTTTAAACATTAAACTTAACAGCAATGTTAAATAAGTGCACACGCACACACATCCTGCCCACACTTCCCACTCTCCCCACACTCATGCATTTACTCATGCATGCTTGCATGGACACACGCTCATGGAGAGTCACGCACAAACACACACACACCCTGCCTTTCACAAGCTGGCATAAAACACACCAAAGGTTATAGGAGGGATTGGGAAGGTCTTGCCTTATCTGAGTCAAACAGGGTCTCGTTTAATCCAGCTAAAAAGAAAAGTGGACCAATGACCTCTCTAACTCTCTACAGCCCCCTATCTGTAAGCTGACCTCATCGCACCCAGTGGTGGTGCCAGGTGGTTGCGTGTTATTATGTCTGGTTCCATCTCAGACGGTTGTCTGTTTTTGTCTGGCTACACTGTACCGGTAAACACATTCTTTTGAAATGGTAAACAGAATCAATTATGCTTGGCAAAGAAATTGTGACTAGTTTGCGGTCCTACATTTGCATATTTTGTTAACTTACCAGAACAATTCAAAGTTAACTGAGAACATAGGCTCTAGGGCCATAGGCTCTTACTAGCTCTAGGTCCTCACATTCCTTGGCCAATTGTTTATGTCTTAAGCAAACCCCCCTCATTCTTTGCATTTAGCTGTCCTTCTCCTTTAGACCTGTGTATATTGAGTGGGAGTGTCCAGCCTGTCATGTTGTCAGGTGCCTCTCAGGTTCCTGATGTGGAGCCTTTTGGCCCCGGGGCCCATGCTGTCTTAACAGCAGCCCACGCCGGGGCCCCTAGATATACTAGTGTGGATGTCTTTAATGGGGGCCCATTCACCAGCCTAATAGGGCCCTTTATCCAGCCTGGCCAGCACCACAGCGATCATAGCTGGAAAAGCCTCCGGCGTCCTCACTCGCTTTTGTCCGAGCCAACTGGAGCAGAAAGCCTTTGACAATATGGGAGAGACTAGAGGAGAGAGGGGGACTCTTGCCTTCTGCTGTTAAGACTCTCCTCGCTCTCTCGCTCTCTCTGTTATTCACTTGTTTACCCATTTGATAGCCTCGACTTGACCTTGTGAACCCATAACTCGGTATCTGGAGCTTATGGATGGTAGGGATTGGGGGAAATGGGGCATGTGAAAGCAAATTCTGCAAGTCTTTCAGGAGTGTCAAGACAAAGCGTCTGGAATAAATGTATTAAATATACTGTACATGTAAAGGTATGTTCATGTGTAGTTTTTTTGACCATCTATGAGGGAAAGGAAGAAAACTTAGAGTCTTTGACAGACATATATGGTCATGGTTGAGAGGCTATTTACTAATGCACAGTCTGGTATTAAGGTTAAATTGGGATTTGAAAGGGGTGGATTTAACCCCAACTGAGTTGACTTTCTAATGTGATTTTCCACTTTATGATTCAGAATAATCCTCCTTACCACTTTCCTTTTGAGGTTGGTTGGAGTCCACTTTCACTGAGTCCCCACTTTCACCTCATACCGTAATGACCGATGACTGACAACCAGGTTAGTATAATCCAAACTGATTAATTTAGCTAGCATCTTCTCAACATGACATGCGCAACAGAGGCACCGGAGGATCAACATTAACCGCATAACGTACCCTTACACTTCTTAGCATTTGATACAATTGCACTCAATTAAAAAAATACTCTTACAGTATATTAAAAGTCTTATATGATAGGGTGTGGTGGTATTGTGTGGTGTACAGTGCGTTGCAAAAGTATTCACCCCCTTGGCGTTTTTCCTATTTTGTCAAATTACAACCTGTAATTTAAATGGATTTTTATTTGGATTTCATGTAATGGACATACACAAAATTGTCCAAATTGGTGAAGTGAAATGTAAAAAATAACTTATTTCTAAATATATATTTAAAAAAAAACAGAAAAGTGGTGTGTGCATATGTATTTGCTATGAAGCCCCTAAATCAGAAGTCACATAATTAGTTAAATAAAGTCCACCTGTGTGCAATCATGATCTGTCACATGATCTCAGTGTGTATATATATATCTGTTCTGAAAGGCCCCAGAGTCTGCAACACCACTAAGCAATGGCCACTACCAAGCAAGCGGCACCATGAAGACCAAGGAGCTCTCCAAACAGATCAGGGAGAAAGTTGTGGAGAAGTACAGATCAGGGTTGGGTTCTAAAAAAATATCAGAAACTTTGAACGTCCCACAGAGCACCATTAAATCCATTATACAAAAATGGAAAGAAAATGGCACCACAATAAACCTGCCAAGAGAAGGCCGCCCACCAACATTCACAGACCAGGCAAGGAGGGCATTAATCAGAGAGGCAACAAAGAGACCAAATATAACCCTGAAGGAGCTGCAAAGCTCCACAGCAGAGATTGGAGTATCTGTCCATAGGACCACTTTAAGCTGTACACTCCACAGGGCTGGGCTTTTCGGGAAGAGTGGCCAGAAAAAAACCATTGCTTGAAGAAAAAAAAATAAGCAAACACATTTGGTGTTTGCCAAAAGGCATGTGGGAGACTCCCCAAACATATGAAAGAAGGTACTCTGATCAGATAAGTCTAAAATTGAGCTTTTGGCCATCAAGGAAAACGTAATGTCTGGCGCAAACCCAGACATTGCGTGTTGTTGTACTCCAGCACTTCGGATTTGAAAATGATTATTTCAGTCCTGACTGTGTTGTCAATAATGTGTGAGGATCGACGCTGGAGACAGGAAGCAGGTACAGGGAGAAAATGTAGTAATTAACGGACATGAAACAGGACAGGAACGGCGTCTGGACAGGGGACAAAATAACGACATCAATGCTGACACGGGGATGGAACAGACATAAAGGGGAGGCCATCAAATAATAATGGAGTTCGGGTGGGTCCAATGAGGTGCAGGTGCGCGTAACGACGGTGACAGGTGTGCGTAAAGATAGGCAGTCTAGCGCCCTTGAGCTCAGAGAGGGAGAGCTGGAGCAGGCGTGACATAATGATATTTGTGCGTCTAACGTTCTCACTCATTATTGACGGTTCATTCAGGACTATCTGTAATCATGGTAGCATCCACATTAATGTATATTCTATTCTTGTTTACAATAAAAGTGACTACAAAATTACACAATACATTATTTGCCATTTCATTTCTAATGGGCAGAACATAATCTGAAACGCAACCAACACAGACAATGCCTCCAAGATTGTAGAGTCACAAGCTTGATGTAATCATTGCGTGCTAGGAATATGGCACAAAATACTCAACTCTTGACTACTTTAATACACATATAGTGCCTTGCGAAAGTATTCGGCCCCCTTGAACTTTGCGACTTTTTGCCATATTTCAGGCTTCAAACATAAAGATATAAAACTGTATTTTTTTGTGAAGAATCAACAACAAGTGGGACACAATCATGAAGTGGAACGACATTTATTGGATATTTCAAACTTTTTTAACAAATCAAAAACTGAAAGATTGGGCGTGCAAAATTATTCAGCCCCTTTACTTTCAGTGCAGCAAACTTTCTCCAGAAGTTCAGTGAGGATCTCTGAATGATCCAATGTTGACCTAAATGACTAATGATGATAAATACAATCCACCTGTGTGTAATCAAGTCTCCGTATAAATGCACCTGCACTGTGATAGTCTCAGAGGTCCGTTAAAAGCGCAGAGAGCATCATGAAGAACAAGGAACACACCAGGCAGGTCCGAGATACTGTTGTGAAGAAGTTTAAAGCCGGATTTGGATACAAAAAGATTTCCCAAGCTTTAAACATCCCAAGGAGCACTGTGCAAGCGATAATATTGAAATGCAAGGAGTATCAGACCACTGCAAATCTACCAACACCTGGCCGTCCCTCTGAACTTTCAGCTCATACAAGGAGAAGACTGATCAGAGATGCAGCCAAGAGGCCCATGATCACTCTGGATGAACTGCAGAGATCTACAGCTGAGGTGGGAGACTCTGTCCATAGGACAACAATCAGTCGTATATTGCACAAATCTGGCCTTTTATGGAAGAGTGGCAAGAAGAAAGCCATTTCTTAAAGATATCCATAAAAAGTGTTGTTTAAAGTTTGCCACTAGCCACCTGGGAGACACACCAAACATGTGGAAGAAGGTGCTCTGGTCAGATGAAACCAAAATTGAACTTTTTGGCAACAATGCAAAACGTTATGTTTGGCGTAAAAGCAAAACTGCTGAACACACCATCCCCACTGTCAAACATGGTGGTGGCAGCATCATGGTTTGGGCCTGCTTTTCTTCAGCAGGGACAGGGAAGATGGTTAAAATTGATGGGAAGATGGATGGAGCCAAATACAGGACCATTCTGGAAGAAAACCTGATGGAGTCTGCAAAAGACCTGAGACTGGGACAGAGATTTCTCTTCCAACAAGACAATGATCCAAAACATAAAGCAAAATCTACAATGGAATGGTTCAAAAATAAACATATCTAGGTGTCAGAATGGATAAGTCAAAGTCCAGACCTGAATCCAATCGAGAATCTGTGGAAAGAACTGAAAACTGCTGTTCACAAATGCTCTCCATCCAACCTCACTGAGCTCGAGCTGTTTTGCAAGGAGGAATGGGAAAAATGTCAGTCTCTCGATGTGCAAAACTGATAGAGACATACCCCAAGCGACTTACAGCTGTAATCGCAGCAAAAGGTGGCGCTACAAAAGTATTAACTTAAGGGGTCTGAATAATTTTGCATGCCCAATTTTTCAGTTTTTGATTTGTTAAAAAGGTTTGAAATATCCAATAAATGTCGTTCCACTTCATGATTGTGTCCCACTTGTTGTTGATTCTTCACAAAAAAATACAGTTTTATATCTTTATGTTTGAAGCCTGAAATGTGGCAAAAGGTCGCAAAGTTCGAGGGGGCCGAATACTTTCGCAAGGCACTGTAAGTGAATTTGTCCCAATACTTTTGTCCCGTTAAATTGGGCGGGACTATGCTCAAAAAGTGCTGTAATGTCTAAACGGTTCACCTGATATGGATGAAAATACCCTCAAGTTTAAGCTGACAGTCGGCACTTTAACCTCAGTCATTGTATCACTTCAAACCCAAAGTGCTGGAGTACCTCGCCAAAGGAAGAACACATGCTTTACTGTCCCAATAATTACAGAGGCGACTGTATGTAGGGGTAAAGTGACTAAGCAACAGGATAGATAATAGACCGCAGCAGCAGCAGCGTATGTGGTGAGTGGGAATGTGCGTGTGGCGTCAGTATGCATGTGTGCGCGTGCTGTGTGTGTGGGCGTAGGTGTGTGTTGGGATGTCGGTGTATGTATGTTTGAGTGTGTGGGTAGAGTCATGAGTTCTCCTGTTCAACTCCTGTTTAATTATAGCCTGGGAGCTAGCTGATGCTGGTTTGGTGTGAGTCCCCTGTCTCTCCACTACACACCGATGATGAATGAGACTTGAGACTGGCTGCAGCTTCCAGCTGCTCGCTCTGGGACCGTCTACTTTAGATTCTACACTGATGCTAGGTTATATGGGCTCTCGGGACGCAATTAATAATAATAATAACAATAATTAGGTGGGTGTGTGTTATACACACGTGTGAGTTAGAAAAATAGTTTTTGGGCATATCCCACTTCCCCCTGAGACACGCTCGGACAGTGAGATCACGGCCAGGGATCGATCAGCCATTATTGACGGCAACCCTGGAGAAATTCGGGTTAAGTGCCTTGCTCAAGTGCACATGGGCAGATTTTTCACCTCGTCAGCTCAGGGATTCGAACCAGTGACCTTTCGGTTACTGGCACAATGCTCTTAAAGGAACGTTCCACCCAAAAACAATGTTTTGGTATTTGTTTCATTCGTCCATAGTTGACAGTCCAAAAAGTGTTCAAGATATGTCACTTTCAAAATACAGAAATCATCCTACGGGGATGAAAGTTACATATCTGGAAAATGTGCCTTTACATAAACATCACCTAGCCTATTTCAGCCAGTGTCTTCTACTCCTTCACCCCACACGCCCTTCCCTCTGACCCTACACCCCGACATTACAAGCGGTTTCCACTATCAACGTCCTAGCCAAGTCCAGACACAGCTCCATTCCGAGGACTATACCTAGCTTGGCAGCCACTGCTATTACTACTACTGTTGCTCCTTCACCCAATAGCCATGTCTCTGGACCTACACCCACCCCTCACATCCCACTCTCACACCCCAGGTCAGGTTACCGCACACCCTGGCCTGATTGCCCATCCCTGTTCCAGCTTCCCCCTGGTTGTCACCCCTTGTCCCCTGAGATCCACCAGGCTATCTAGAGTGGTTGAGTTTAGTCAGGCTGGCAGGGCTGCAGTAACCAGAGCTTGCTCCTCTCTCTTTTTGTCGGGAATGAGTCTCTCTCTCTCTCTGCCCCCCCACCCCCCCCCACCCCTTCCGTTCTATCGCTTTCACACTCTCTAGTGGTTAGAGCGGGTGGGCCAGTAACCGAAAGGTTGCTGGATCGACTCCCCGAGCTGACAAGGTAAACAACCTGTCGTTCTGCCCCTGAGCAAGGCAGTTAACCCCCTGTCCCGTCCCGTCCCCCCCCCGGTGGATGTCGATTAAGGCAGCCCCCCCCCCCCCTCTCTGATTCAGGTGGGGTTGGGTTAAATGCGGAAGACATTTCAGTTGAATACATTCAGGTGGACTGACTAGGTTTCCCCCTTTCCTGCTCTGTCTCTTTGTTTTTAGATTTCTCCCTCTCTCTCTTACCCGTTCTCTTATTCTCGTTCTCTCTTGCTCTCTCTCGGTTCTTCCCTTTCTCTTGATCTACCCTGTCTCTTTTACACACACACACACGAGCACACACACCCTTAGCAGGAAAATAAACATGTAGCTGAACACACACTCATGCGCACGCACGCACGCACACACATACACACGCACACGCACACACACATATGCGCACACACGCACACATTAGTTTTACTATCCTCGTGGGGACCAAACAATATGATTCCTATTAAAAATCCTATTTTCCCTAACCCTTAAAACAAACTATAATTCTAAGCCTAAAATAGCCTTTTTCCTTGTGGGGACTGGCGAAATGTCCCCAATTTTCCTTGTATTACTATCCTTATGAGGACTTCTGGTCCCCACAAGGTAAATTAAAACCAAACACACACACACACTCATCCCACTCCATCACTGCTCCTAATAGGGTGTAGGCTGAGAGAAAGAGCCAGACTCCCTCCGTCAGCACAGTGAATCTATATTCATTCACTATCTCCACCGTGCCCTAGAGGCAAATGAACTAGAGAGAATCCATAGATCCAATAAGCCCACTGATCTATTGAGAAACTCTCTTTGGAATGGAATCTAGGAATCCATACTGCATGAATCCCTCCCCTGCAGAATGGATTAGATAACCAGCTCGCTATGTCGTCCTAGCGTTATGGCTATCAGTTTGCCACTGCTGCCGTGGTAAGCATTTAGGTAATGTTGTTAGTGCAGCATAGAGCATAGATTGTTTCCTGGTTCTCTTATCAGTAAATCACCTACTCAATCCTGATGTTTTAGCCTGTGGCGTTTACCTTCAGTGGAAGCACCATATTTGTATGCAATGAATCAAGACGATTAAATGAGAATTGTCTTTGTGAAATATCGCAGAGAAATACAGTCTTAGTTAATAACTCATACTTACTGTACAAATACACTTGGGCTATTGGCTGTGTGGTAGCCTCCAAATGAACTGCATTAACCCTTGCAGCACCCCTTCCCTTTGGGTGGGAATGGAATGGCTGTGCTTGCTGCTCATTGGCTGGTGGGCTGCCTGTTATCTGGAATGCCTCTCTCTCTGTCTGTATGTCTGTCTGTTAGGAGAGACGGAGTGGAGATACCAATCCATCATATAGGGAGGCAGAGGGATTAGGAGTGTGTGTGTGTGTGTGTGTGTGTGTGTGTGTGTGTGTGTGTGTGTGATGGAGGAATAGGATGTGCAAGTGTGTGTAAGGAAGAGTTCATGGTTGTATGAGAGAGAAAACGAAAGTGTGCGGTAATGCAGCATTGATCCTTGCTTGATATTTAAACCCTGTCTCTGCCTACTGACTGCTGATTGCAGTTTGTTCTTAATGCTCCTGCTCTGATGCTCCTCCCTGCTCTCTTAGCTGGAGTGGAGACCCTGGTGAGTGAAACGTTTAACCCAAACCCCACTCTTCTAATGCAAGGTTCTCCAACTGGCGACCCCCGGGCTCGTGGGTGGTTTGGTTTGGCCACCCAAGTTTTCTGAGGGGCGGGGGGGGGGGGCATAATAGGTTGTAAAAACTTGGAGCTGATTTCCTCGTGTTATCTTCATTTAAGAAATCTGTTCCCAAGTATAATAGAGACACGTGATCATATACAAACGTAAGCAAGGTTTGAAATTATGTTTTAGTCAAACATCTGTTTTGGCTTTGTGCGGTCAATTAAATATATATATATATATATATTTTTTTTTAACTATGTTTACATTTCAGTAGAAGCTCTTATGTTAAGTGCCTTGCTCAGAGGCACACCAACAGATGTTTCACCGAGTCGGCTCGGGGGTTTCAAACCAGTCACCTTTCAATTACTGGCCCAACGCTCTTAACCGCTAGGCTACCTGCCGACCCTGCCTGTTCCGGGCCCACCGACCATCCGCTCAAGGAAAAATCGGCCCGCGGCGAAATCTTGTTGATGATCCCTGCTCTAATGTACGAGCGCAGAGCAGACCAGTAAGCTAGAAATCCAGTTTTGGAACAAAGTGGTAGAAATAGTCGGAGGGTTTGTGAAATGTTAGTTCTAGTGAAAAGTGTTGATTTGCTAATAATGCCGATTCTCCTTTTCTTCAGAAGGGAGTTAGAATAAGCAATACAGGATTGGATTTATAAGAACTGAACTCTCAATTTTATATATTACCCCTGTATATGTATAAAACCTTCTTGGGAAAAAAAATATGCAAATAAGCACTGTTCCAAATGTTCAGTTACAGAAATTTGACATTTGATTTGTATGGTGGAGTTATGTCACACGTGCAGCTAACAAAAACATATGGAAATGTCTGCTCTACCCCAAATTATAACCAACTAATTGCAGCATTACCGCAAAAATGGAAGAGGAAAGTGGAAGGGGGGAAAAGTAATGGACTTGTCTGTTGGCCCTGCATTAAAGATAATTGGTTGAAGAAAATTGTGATAAATAAAAAAGTATACCAGTTTCATTTAAGGACCAAAAAAAATGACAGCTGTGCCATATAGATTGCAAAATAGTTGGAATCGGTACGTCTCAAGTCTCTTCCTATGGCAGATGGTTTATGAACTGATACGCAAAACGACACCCGGATTAAAAAAATAGGATTTTTCCATTTCAATTTTTATACAAAATTCTTGCAACCAATATAATGTTATTTATATGGGGGGATACAACCTCCCCAGCTCTGCAGATTTCGCTGTGAAGAGAATCATTAGATCATTTGTTTCGGTACTGACCATATGTAGCTTGTTTTTGGTCGCAGGTCCAGGAATGGCTGAAGAATTGCAATATTTACCTGGAGCTAACTGTGCAGATAGCAAAGGTGATCTGAAAAGTCATAGTCAGTCAATCAATAATATAATAATACTTTTAGCTAAAATGTTTATTTTCAATTCACAATCTGTAGAAACGATAAGAATAGAAAGGTTCAGAACTTTTGTGAAACATCACAGCACAGCAAATAGAAATCCAAAATGGATGGTGTTAAGAGATTAGATGGCAGGGGTTGAATGGAGCTGAAGGTTGGGACTAATAGCAACTAATAACAACAATATAACTAATGTAAAACATACTGTGCCCGTAAAATGTACATAGGTTCAGAACTTTTGTGAAAGAGGACAGTTTGAAATGGTAAATATATGATACGGTAAATGAGAAAACTCGAACTGGATGGACATCAGACATAGAAGGGAGAGGTTGAGGTTAGAGGAAGGGCAGGCGTAAAAGCAAACTAAATAGATCTAATGTAAAATAGACTGCCTATAACATGTATATCGTAATAATAAGCAGGAAGTAGAAGCCTAAGCGTTGATGTTCACTAGTTTACTCCAGTGGTGGTAGTAATAAAGGACAATATATATATATTTTTAAAGTGTGTGTGTGTGTGTGTGTGTGTGTGTGTGTGTGTGTGTGTGTGTGTGTGTGTGTGTGTGTGTGTGTGTGTACACTATATGTATTTATATGTGTGTACAAAAGTTTGGAGAGACCTACTCATTCAAGTATTTTTCTTTATTTAGACAATTTTCTACATTGTAGAATAATAGTGAAGACATCAAAACCATGAAATGTAGTAACCAAAAATGTGTTAAACAAATCAACGTATATTTTATGTAGATTCTTCAAAGTAGTCACCCATTGCCTTGATGACACCTTTGCTCACTCTTCACATTCTCTCAACCAGCTTCACCTGGAATGCTTTTCCAACAGTCTTGAAGGAGTTCCCACACATGCTGAGCACTTGTTGGCTGCTTTTTCTTCACTCTGTGGTCAAACTCATCCCAAACCATCTCAATTGGGTTGAGGTCGGATGATTATGGAGGCCAGGTCATCTGATGCAGCACTCCATCACTCTCCTTCTTGGTCAAATAGCCTTTACACAGCCTGGAGGTGTGTTTGGTCATTGTCCTGTTGATAGTCACACTAAGCGCAAACCAGATGGGATGGCATATCACTGCAGAATGCTGTGGAAGCCATGCTGGTTAAGTGTGACTTGAATTCTAAATAAATCACAGACATTGTCACCAGCAAAGCACCATCTCACCTCCTCCTCCACGCTTCACAGTAGGAACCACACATGTGGAGATCATCCGTTCAACTACTCTACGTCTCACAAAGACACAGCGATTGGGACCAAAAATATCAAATTTGGACTCATCAGGCCAAAGGACAGATTTCCACCTGTCTAATATCCATTGCTTGTGTTTCTTGGCCCATGCAAGTCTCTTCTTATTGGTGTCCTTTAGTAGTGTTTTTTTCCCCCAGTAATTTGACCATGAAGGCCTGATTCACGCGGTCTCCTCTGAACAGTTGATGTTGAGATGTGTCTGTTACTTGAACTCTGTGAAGCATTTATTTCGACTGCAATCTCTGAGGCTGGTAACTCTAATGAACTTATCCTTTGCAGCAGAGGTAAATCTGGGTCTTCCTTTCCAATGGCAGAGTTCCTCTGTTCAGTGTTTGTGTTCTTTTTCCCATTTTAATATTTTATTTTTATTGGCCAGTCTGAAATATGGCTTTTTCTTTGCAACTCTGCCTAGAAGTCCAGCATCCCGGAGTCGCCTCATCGCTGTTGACGTTGAGACTGCTGTTTTGCGGGTACTATTTAATGAAGCTGCCAGTTGAGGACTTGTGAGGCATCTGTTTCTTAAACTAGACACTCTAATGCAGTTGTGCACCGCGGCCTCCCACTCCTCTTTCTATTCTGGTTAGAGCCAGTTTGCGCTGTTCTGTGAAGGGAGTAGTACACAACGTTGTAGGAGATCTTCAGTTTCTTGGCAATTTCTCGCATGGAATATCCTTAATTTCTCATAACAATAATAGACTGACGAGTTTCAGAAGTTCTTTGTTTCTGGCCATTTTGAGCTTGTAATCGAACCCACAAATGCTGATGCTCCAGACACTCAATTGAATCCTACAGATGAAGAACCATATATGTGACATTTACAAAAAAAATGAGATATACATGAACAATCATTATTGGACACCCTTTTTCTATAGTGAACCGGTTTCACAAGCTTTCCACGCGCTAATTAACAATAATTTTAAATTTAAAGATAGGCTCTCGTGGAATAACCGTTTATGTGCACCACTCAGAATGGACGGACAAGCGCACAACCTTTCTGTTGCTGATGAAAATCGCAGAAATGTGGGAAAGAAACGTAAAACAAAACAAAAAGAATGGAAAGACAGGCAAAGGAAGATCTTACGGGATGCGGGAAAACCCTATACAAATCGTAAGGGTCAAGAAAAAACTGGGAAAAACTGTCCAAAAGAGGTATGTGGAAGAACCGTATATCAAACAATGAAGCTAGCTAGCTATAGAGTACAGTAACTAACATGTATGTTGTGGGTTGTCTAATTTGTAACTATAGAGAAAACATATTAGCTAAAGTTCGTTGGCTAATAACTCATACATTATCGTTACAAATGTTATTGCTAGATTATAGAAGAAACATAGGTAGCTACTTTTTCTCCATCCACCGGATGATTCGACATGGCTACAGTAGCTAGCTAGTTACACTGTATCCTGCAGGGAAAAGCGTGTTCCACGACGTGCAGAAAGGAGTGTGGAAAGTGACTGATGAGCGCAAGCTGCATCTGTTCAACAGTTTCTACACTGTCCCATACGAGACAAAACAAGCGTTGATTCTCTCCGGCTTAGAACAGGTTAGAAATAAGACAAAACGCCTATTATTATAATAGCTATATTGAACACTTGCATAGTTTAACTTTGACAGTAATGATACGTACATTAACGTTAACTCTAAAAGTGCTGTGTTACACAATGGTGCAATACAAACTCATTCTGTGTATAGATTGGGAGTGTTTTGTAGTTCTATGGTATGTTCACATTGAGGGCTTCATTTTAAATGAGACTAAGATTTCATGACTCAACTTTTAAGAAAATTCATCATTGTTAAAGTTGATAGACCACCTTTAAATGAACCTCCATACAAATGAATTAACTACATATTGCATTTAAGTTATTTACATGAAGGGCATCTGTACTTGAAAGTACTTAAAACATCATATCAGTGTTAAAAAAGGACATCTTACAAGAGTCATGCAAAATGTCACATATACTGTTCTTCCACAAACTGAAATCATCACTGGAGATATACTGTTCTTCCACATTCTTAAAATTAAAACGGCAATAAAAAAAGTATTTTTTGAAATAACAAAAAAATATAAATTGTTGTTGGGAGATATGGGTATGGTGAATTATTTGTCAACCATAAAACACCTAATGTGGTACACACAATTAATAATATAAAAATAACTGATTATCATAAAATGGAAAAATTGTCACATATATGGTTCTTCGTCTGTAGGATTCAATTAGTCTAAAGGCCAGTTGTATTGCTTCTTTAATCAGAACAACAGTTTTCAGATGTACTAACACCATTGCAAAAGGGTTTTCTAATGATAAATTAGCCTTTTCAAATTCTAAACTTGGATTAGCTAACACAACATGCGATTGGAACACAGGAGTGATGGTTGCTGATAATGGGCCTCTGTACGCCTATGTAGATATTCCATAAAAAATCTGCCATTTCCTGCCACAAAAGTAATTTACAACATTAACAATGTCTACACTATATTTCTGATCAATTTGATGTTATTTTAATAGACAACATTTTTTGCTTTTCTTTGAAAAACAAGGACATTTCTAAGTGACCCCAAACTTGTGAACGATAGTGTATATTTGCAAAAAAAATATATGGGGGATTGGAAGTGATGCAGACAATTACATTGATGGAAGCTACAATCTACCTGCAATATTAAAGCTGATCTGCCCCCTAAAATAAATACAAATGAGTATGGTTCAACCTTGAAGTTCAACTTTGAACTTCCAATTCAAAGCTTTGATTGAAGTATGGCAGTGTATAGATACAAGCACGTTTGCCATATTGCCAAGCCCTCTAACACAAGCAACCCTGGTAAACAACAGATCCAGGTGAAGCTTCAAGTCTCTATCTCCTTTGATGTCAATTTCACACGCCATTTGATGTTATGGGGAAGCAATTTACATGCCTTTCAAGAGCAGAATGTGCTCTTTTGACGAACGTATCAAGGAAAAGACACCCTGACCGCTTAAATGAAATGGACTGTGGTATGGTGTTGTGGCTCCAGTGAGACTATGGGTGTTTTGTGGTTGTTGTCGGAGACTGTTTATTATGGCCTGGCTACGGGGGGACATTTGACAAATGCTACATGCAAATCTCTCTGTGGGTGACCTTTTTTTTTGCTTAGCAGCAGCAGCTCTCGGGCTGTAGCTAAATCAGTGTCGGTTAAAAGAAAAATGGCTTTCGTTCTTTATGTTCTCTTTTCTGGTCCCTAAACCCATCTGATAGGGCTGGGTGGGAAAGTAATGAGGTTTATAAGTCCTATCTAACTTTCATCGGTTTTAGTTGTTGAGGGCTAGCCTTAGACTGCTAGGTTGTGTGCTTCCAAGTCAAATGGGCCTATTCCACAATCAACACCTTTCCCCTTTCCCTAGCCCTTGTCCCTTTGCAGGTCTGCAAGAATTGAAAGGTATAAGCAACAGTTAAGGGTCAACCTAGCTTTCTATTGCGCTTACATCTATCTAATACCTTCAGATCTGACTGTAAGGGGAAGAAGGGGCTTGGTTTCCAACTGAACGGGACATACTATGTCTATTATTGCTATTCATGGTGTGGCAGGTAGCCTAGTAGTTAGTGTTGGGCCAGTAACCGAAAGGTTGTTAGATCAAATCCCCGAGCTGTCAAGATAAAAATCTGTCGTTCTGCCCCTGAACAAGGCAGTTAACCCACTGTTCCTAGGCCGTCATTGTAAAAAAGAATGTGTTCTTAACTGACTTGCCTAGTTAAACAATAAATAAAAATGTTATTTGTCACCATGCTTCACTAAGAGTGAAATGCTTACTTACGGGCCCTTCCCAACAATGCAGGGACAGGGAAAATAGACAAATATTAGAAAAGTAAAAACTACACAATGAGTAAAAATAACTTGGCTATATACATGGGGTACCAGTACCGAGTCGATGTGCAGGGGTACTACAGTAGGTAGTTAAGGTAGATTTAAGCAATAAGGGATGTGGTATATAGCCAATATACAACGGCTAAAGGCTGTTCTTATGCACGAATCAACGCGAGTGCCTGGATACAGCCCTTAGCCGTGGTATATTGGCCATGTACCACAAACCCCTGAGGTGCCTTATTGCTATTATCGACTGGTTACCACTGTAATTAGAGCAGTAACAAGACATTTTTTTTGTCATACCCCTGGTATACGGTTTGATATACTACGGCTGTCAGCCAATCAGCATTCAGGGCTCGAACCACCCAGTTTATAAATGTACATATAACTAGGAATAAAGTGACTAGGCAACAGGATAGATAATCATTGTATTTATATTGGTTCTGGGTGTTCTTCCCCCTGCAAGACTCATCTCTCATTTGCTCAGTCAGGGCCAGTTCCGTGCATGCCTGTTAACTTTTCAAACCTAATTAACCACTAATCTCTCATATGTCAGCTAGAAGGCAGGAGTTGGAGGAACTTCAAGCTTCTCTCCTATTTGTACTTGTTCCCAAGAGCTTTAGAGAGCCACCCAACCCCCAACCAGACATTAGACATAAAATAAATCATGCCCTCATTCTCGACAATCAGTGCCTTCTGCAAACGTCAGCCGAGACAGGAAATTGTGGGTGGAGTTGAAGAGAATGACATGGTGCGGTAACTTTAACAAATAAAAAAGGGCTGCTCCTGCTGGGAGGGAAAGAGTGATGGACAGCGACGGAGAAATGTATTGAATTTCCCTCTGTTGGAGCCAGAGCGCTGTTGAGGTCGTACATCTCAACAGTCGGGCGTGTACATCTAATTAGTCAAAAGTCGCTAGCGTCCCATCTGGCCAACATCCAGTGAGGTTGCAGAGCGCCAAATTCAAATACAGAAATGCTCATTATAAAAATTCTGAAAACAAAACATATTTTACATAGGTTTAAAGATTAACTTCTTGTTAATCCAACCACGGTGTCAGATTTATAAAATGCTTTTCGGCGAAAGCATACCTAGCCCAGAACATACCTAGCCCAGAACATAGCCCAGTTGACAAATTATTACAAACAGCAACCGGCCAAGCAGAAGTGTTACAAAAAATTAAATGCCTTACCTTTGATGATCTTCATATGGTGGCAATCAGAAGACATTAATTTACTCAATAAATGTTCCTTTTGTTTGATAAAAAGTATCTTTATATCCAAAAACCTCTGTTTTGTTTGCGCGATTTCTTCAGTAATCCACAGGCTCAAACGCAGTCAAAACGAACATGTCAAACGATGTTTATATTCAATCCTCAGGTTGTTTTTAGCCTAAATAATCTATAATATTTCAACCGGACCATAACGTCGTCAATATAAAAGGTAAACAAGAAATGCACTCTCTCGGGATTGCGCATGATAAAGCTCTGCGACACAGTAGGGTCCACTCATTCAGACTGGTCTTACTCCCTCATTTATAAGAATACAAGCCTGAAACAATTTCTAAAGACTGTTGACATCTAGTGGAAGGCATAGGAACTGCAAATGGAGTCCTAAGTCAATGGATACTGTAATGGCATTGATTAGAAAACTACAAAACCAACAAAAAAAACTTCCTGAATGGATTTTTCTCAGGTTTTCAGCTGCCAAATCAGTTCTGTTATACTCAGATACTATTTTAACGGTTTTGGAAACTTCAGAGTGTTTTTTTTATCCAAATCTACCAGTTATATGCATATCACATCTTCTGGGCCCGAGTAGCAGGCCGTTTAATTTGGGCATGCTTTTCATCCAAAATTCCGAATGCTGCCCCCTACCCTAGAGAGGTTTTAACAAACTGCACAAGTGACACACTAGATTCATGCTAAGTTTCCTCCACATTGCTTCCGCTTAGCGCAGATCAAGGAGAGGAGATGTGGGGAGGAGGCTTATTGGGATGCACCCTCTCCTGTAAATATTTGTATCTCTTTATGCAAGAAGGGTTACGGAGGCTATGCTGTGTGATGTTTGGATGAGATATGTTATTCATTACTTTTTATTTATTTAATTTAATCTTTGTTTAACTAGGTAGGCCAGTTGAGAACAAGTTCTCATTTACAACTGCGAAGATAAAGCAAAGCAGTGCTCCACGCAAGATCTCACCCCGTGGGGTCAAAATTATCACAAGAACGGTGAGCAAAAATCCCAGAACCACACAGGGGGACCTAGTGAATGACCTGCAGAGAGCTGGGACCAAAGTAACAAAGCCTATCATCAGTAACACACTACGCCGCCAGGGACTCAAATCCTGCAGTGCCAGACGTGTCCCCCTGCTTAAGCCAGTACATGTCCAGGCCCGTCTGAAGTTTGCTAGAGAGCATTTGGATGATCCAGAAGAATATTGGGAGAATGTCATATGGTCAGATGAAACCAAAATATAACTTTTTGGTAAAAACTCAACTCGTCGTGTTTGGAGGACAAAGAATGCTGAGTTGCATCCAAAGAACACCATACCTACTGTGAAGCATGGGGTGGAAACATCATGCTTTGGGGCTGTTTTTCTGCAAAGGGACCAGGACGACTGATCCGTGTAAAGGAAAGAATGAATGGGGCCATGTATCGTGAGATTTTGAGTGAAAGCCTCCTTCCATCAGCAAGGGCTTTGAAGATGAAAAGGGGCTGGGTCTTTCAGCAAGACAATGATCCCAAACACACCACCCGGGCAACGAAGGAGTGGCTTCGTAAGAAGCATTTCAAGGTCCTGGCGTGGCCTAGCCAGTCTCCAGATCTCAACCCCATAGAACATCTTTGGAGGGAGTTGAAAGTCCGTGTTGCCCAGCAACAGCCCCAAAACATCACTGCTCTAGAGGAGATCTGCATGGAGGAATGGGCCAAAATACCAGCAACAGTGTGTGAAAACCTTGTGAAGACTTACAGAAAACGTTTGACCTCTGTCATTGCCAACAAAAGGTATATAACAAAGTATTGAGATAAACTTTTGTTATTGACCAAATACTTATTTTCCACCATCATTTGCAAATAAATTACAATGTGATTTTCTGGATGTTTTTTTCTCATTTTGTCTGTCATAGTTGTGTACCTATGATGAAAATTACAGGCCTCTCTCATCTGTTTAAGTGGGAGAACTTGCACAATTGTTGGCTGACTAAATACTTTTTTGCCCCACTGTATATCGTTAGCTCTTTTGTATTCATATTATTGGATTTAACATTTAATTGGGAATGTACTCAGCAGCATAGTACAAATGCTAGCACCTTCTGCAAGTCTACAGTTTTTTAATTGTCGGATACCATTTCCCCCAGAGTCTCTCTCTTTCTCTTCTATCCATCCTCCCCTGTATGCTAAGCCCATCCTTCATTCTCTCCCCCTCCTCAGCCAAACATCTCCTGACCCACCGGTCCCCCCGGTAGGCCGTCGCTGTAAATAAGAATGTGTTCTTAACTGACTTGCCTAGTTAAATAAAGGTTGAATTAAACAAAGAAAATAATTATGGACGTCAACACGGCGACACTCCATCTTAACTCCTCCGCATTTACTGGACTGGTTGAACAGTGCAGAAGAGAACCTCCCCCGACATGTTTTTCCTCCTCTCGTCAAGACCAGTATGTAGGGGATATAGTTTCAGGTGTTTATTTTACACCTGCTAAGTTAAAAAAAAACGTCAAACAACCCCCTCCTGAGCCTCCGTCGCGGCACACCATCCCTCACCTGGAATCCATTTCAGTCTCTGCTCCTATCACCCCGACCCTCTGATTAGAGAACGAGAAAGTGTGTGTGTGTGTGAGAGAGAATGAGAGAGATTTATCATCAAAACAACCTTGTCTCTGTAGCAGCCGGCCAGCGTATTGTATAAGGTGTTTTTCTCACTCTGCCTTGCAGTTTTAATAAGGCTTTTTGTTTTCACTGCTCTAGCTATTAAAGGCTGTGTGTGTTTGTATGTGTATGTTCACATGCGAATGTACACACATGCATATGTTTATTTGTGTGTGTGAGAGAGCATGCATTTGTGTGTGTGTGTGCTAACCTAAGCCAGATCTGTTTGGGCACGCTCTCCTGACTCATCACCCCTTCCTATTCCCGTGTCTGTCAGGGGGCTTGTAAAAGTAAAGAGAAAGTGAGAAAGATGAAAGAACTGAAGAGTCAGTTTTGTCTACCCCCCTCACTGAGTCCCAAAGCAGAGCTTCTGAATTCTAGGCTAGCAAACAAATTTGAAGAATGGTGCTGTGTGCTTATGAGGGGGAAGTCGTTTGAAGAGCCTCGCGGTCTCGCTCACCTTGTTCTAAAGAAAGACAGCTGGACGGGTTGAGAAACACTCGAGAGGAGGAAAAAACAGAGAGGGAGGGCGGGGTGTTGTTGCTGGGAAATTGTCTCAAGGATGTGTGTCTGTCTGATTGAAGTGCCACATCTGAATAGGACCTATCAGCTAGAGAATGCCACTGAACGCAGAAAGAGATATACTCTCTGCCAGATGTTTATGTTCCTCACACTGGAACTTACATGCTAGTGTGTGTGTGTGAGTCAATATATTAGTGGGGGAGAAGGAACACATGTGCTCTTGAATATATGTAAGTGTGGGCGTTTGTGTGTGTGTGTTTGTGTTTCCGTGTGTGGATACGAACGGTGTATTCTTTTGTGTGATGTGTCTGTGTGCGTGATCCTCTCCCCTGGAGATGTGGTGGATGAGTGCAGCCCAGCAGGATAGTTCTTCCTCTGAGCTCTCTGTCTAATTATCTTTGCTACTAATTACAGCATCATGCAACCAGGAGCCACTGTGTGTGTGTTTGCGTGCGTGCACCCGTGTTTGTGTGTAGCAGGGAGGTACGTTTTCCTCTCGGTCTGTGTGAAAGATACAGATAATGTGTGTGTGTGTCCATATAAAAGTGTGACGGTTCTAGACTGAAGGACGGTTCTAGACTGAAGGACGGTTCTAGACTGAAGAACGGTTCTAGACTGAAGGACGGTTCTAGACTGAAGGACGGTTATAGACTGAAGAACGGTTCTAGACTGAAGGACGGTTCTAGACTGAAGTACGGTTCTAGACTGAAGGACGGTTATAGACTGAAGGACAGATGCTGTCATATTCAAGTTTTGTGAGACAGATGTTTTGAATGTTTTTTCGACGGGTTGGCAATGGGCTGAATAATAGATCAAGCTGTTACAAGCTATCAGAGCAGGACTTGTGTGTGTGTGTGTGTGTGGGTGTGTGGGGGGGGGGGGGATGAAAGACAGGTTCATGCACTCAGTGTGATGTGAAGAGCATGTACTGTATGTGTTGGTTGGGCATGGTTCGCTAGCTAATCGAGCACTAACGTTCGTTCGAATATGCGTGTATTCGAACACTTGAGTATTCACCCTTTAAAAAAAAAATGTGTTAGACCTATTTTAACAATGAAACAGCTTTGTCTAAATTAAATTAAATTGCCCATGTTACATTGTTACACACAAGGATATACCATGACATTTGAAATACATAATTCAATAAAATAATCTTTAGAATGTAGTGTTTACAGTGCATTCGGAAAGTATTCAGACCTCTTGACTTTTTACACATTTTGTTACGTTACAGCCTTATTCTAAAAAGGATTCGATCCATTTTTTGTAAAAAAAAAAATGTACATACACTAACTACTGTTCAAAAGTTTGGGGTCATTTAGAAATGTCCTTGTTTTTGAAAGAAAAGCTATTTTTTTGTCTATTAAAATTGATCAGAAATACAGTGTAGACATTGTTAATGTTGTAAGTGACTATTGTAGCTGGACCGGGGTCTCCCACTCCTCTTTCTATTCTGGTTAGGGCCAGTTTGCTCTGTTCTGTGAAAGGAGTAGTACACAGTGTTGTACGAGATCTTCAGTTTCTTGCCAATTTCTCGTATGTAAATAGCCTTCATTTCTCAGAACAAGAATAGACTGACGAGTTTCAGAAGAAAGTTATTTGTTTCTGGCCATTTTGAGTCTGTAATCAAACCCACAAATGCTGATGCTCCAGATACACAACTAGTCTAAAGAAGACCAGTTAATTGATTCTTTAATCAGAACAACAGTTTTCAGCTGTGCTAACATAATTGCAAAAGGGTTTTCTAATGATCAATTAGCCTTTTAAAAATGATAAACTTGGATTAGCTAGCACAACATGCCATTGGAACACAGGAGTGATGGTTGCTGATAATGGTCCCGTGTAAAAAAAAATTATTTTTTTTTGCCTATGTAGATATTACATAAAAGATCTGCAGTTTCCTGCTACAATAGTCATTCACAACATTAACAATGTCTACACTGTATTTCTGATCAATTTGATGTTATTTTAATGGACATTTGTTTTTGCTTTTAAATCAAAAACAAGGACATTTCTAAGTGACCCCAAACTTTTGAACGTAGTGTAAGTATTCACACCCTTTACTCAGTACTTTGCTGAAGCACCTTAGGCAGTGATTACAGCCTTGAGTCTTCTTGGGTATGATGCTACAAGCTTGGCACACCTGTATTTGGGGAGTTTGTCCCATTTTTCTCTGCTGGTCCTCTCAAGCTCTTTCAGGTTGGATGGGGAGCGCCGTTGCACAGCTATTCTCAGGTCTCTCCAGAGATGTTCGATCTGGTTCAAGTCTGGGCTTTGGCTGGACCACTCAATGACATGCAGAGACTTGTCCTGAAGCCACTCCTGCATTGTCTTGGCTGTGTGCTTAGGGTCGTTGTCCTGTTGGAAGGTGGACTTTTGCCCCAGTCTGAGGTCTTGAGCGCTCTGAAGCAGGTTTTCATCCAGGATCTCTCTGTACTTTGCTCCGTTCATCTTTCCCTCGATCCTGACTTGTCTCCCAGGACCTGCCGCTGATTAACATCCCCACAGCATGATGCTGCCACCACCACGCTTCACTGTAGGGATGGTGCCTTGTTTCCTCCAGACGTGATGCTTGGCATTCAGGCCAAAGAGTTCAATCTTGGTTTCATAAGACCAGAGAATCTTGTTTCTCATGGTCTGATAGTCCTTTACGTGCCTTTTGGCAAACTCTAAGTGGGTTGTCATGTGCCTTTTACTGAGGAGTGGCTTCCGTCTGGCAACTCTACCATAAAGGTCTGATTGGTGCAGTGCTGCAGAGATGGTTGTTCTCCTCGAAGGTTCTCCCATCTCCACAGAGAAACTCTGGAGCTCTGTCAGAGTGACCATTGGGTTTTTAGTCACCTCCTTGACCAAGGCCCTTCTCCACCAATTGCTCAGTTTGGCCGGGCGGCCAGCTACGGACAATTCCTTCGACCCCCATGGCTTGGTTTTTGCCATTCACTGTCAACTATGGGATCTTATATAGACAGGTGTGTGCCTTTCCAAATCATGTCCAATCACTTTAATTTACCACAGGTGGACTCTAATCAAGTTGAAGAAACATCTCAAGGATGAACAATGTAAACAGGATGAACCTGAGTTCAATTTCAAGTCTCATAGCAAAGGGTCTGAACACTTATTTAAATAATATATTTATGGTTTTTAAAATTTCTAAAAATCTGTTTTCTCTTTGTCATTATGGGGTATTGTGTGTAGATTGATGAGATTTTTTTATTTTATTTCATCCATTTTAGAATAAAGCTCTAATGCGGAAAAGGTCAAGGGGTCTGAATACTTACCGAATGCACTGTAAGCATTGAGCTAATGCTGCATCAGACATCACGTGGCTTTGACAATAGACTACATTGTTTACAGTTGCGCACTGTAAATGCAGTACTGAGAATGCACAAAGTGATTGTTTTATGTTAAAGCAAATGTTTCTATCTCATGGGCTATGGGTTATTATGGGTTGCGTTTGACATTAAAGGCATTTCACTATCATAATGCATTTAGCTCTCTGGCGAACCCTGACAACAGTATGCTATTTTCCCAACTTCAAATAGCGATTGGTCTACAGGCTAGGACCAATGGAGTGTCCACAAGACCTGACAGATCAATACAACACACTCACTTTTTGGGAAATCGAATCAGTTCAAATGCCCAACCGTAGTATGTGTCTGTGTGTGTTACTGTGTTTTTTATGTGGATCAGTGTCTGTGTGTATTTTGAGAAGGATAAGTTTTTTTTGTGTGTGTGTGTGTGTGTGCACACACCCCACCCCTCGAGGCCCCCATTATTAGCCAGATAATGCTAATTCTGCACACAAAAAACCTGAGTTAGACTGGCCCACTAGGCTACAAATGGACCAGCCCATCTGGCATTTGCGCCTCTGTGTGCCCCCCTCTAGGTGTGAGCTCACTCTCAAAGACGAGCAGTCAGCCATCAGACTGGGACAGATGTTCGAGTGGCTGCTGGTTGGCACCATCGCCATGGTGATTATAAGAGGGGGCTCGGTTAATTGGCATGTGCTAGCCCTCTCTCCTGGCTCTGTCTGTCTGTCTGTCTGCTCTCAATGTCACCTTTTGCTCCCTGAAGAGGTGCTCTATTCAATGCAGTCTGTGGAGGTCTGTGTGTATGGGAGGGGTGGAGGGTGGGGGGGTAGCTAAATTAAGATCTGTCAGTCAAACAACGAGTCTAGCTGTGCAGGATTACATACCCTCCGCCTCTTCCACAGATTCACACACACACACCTGCAAGCAGTGTTGCGCGCGCAAGAGTAACACACATATATCCTATATCACAATCTTAGCATGCTGTCGGATGAAAACCTTTGTTACTCCAACTTTCCCAATATTAAGTTTGACATCTATTGAAAGCAGTAACTTCTTTCCCAAAACAAGATGTTGTTTTGTCGTCCTGTGGAAGTACTGTGAAGGATATGATATTTGGAAAGTCCTTTTCTTGACTTGCTGAAGCCAGTTTGTCTGATTTTTCGACAACGGCAGTTACAGTAGCTGTTGGCTTGTTTGTGTTTCATTGTTCTGTAGAACGCAGTTTGTCAACGCAAATGGTCCTTTGGGGATAATGAAGTCTCTACTCTAAAGGCTGTTGTTGTCATTGGTGCTGTGTATGGGTGAGTTAGGGGTTGAGGAAATGGATACAGGCAAGCGGCAGTATTCTGTATTTGTATTTTTAAGTACGATGTTCGCATGAGTTGTCTGTGTGCTACAGTCTTAGGAAAAAAAGGTGCTATCTAGAACCTAAAAGGTTTATTTGGATGTCCCCATAGGAAAACTCGTTGAAGAACCCTTTTTGGTTCCAGGTAGAACCCTTTCCACAGAGGGATCTACATGGAACCTAAAATAGTTCTGCCTGGAACCAAAAAGGGTTCTACCTGGAACTGAAAATGATTCTCCTATGGGGACAGCTGAAGAAGAAATATTAATTTCCACAAAGTTTGCTGCTGCAGTATCTTTAGATATTTTTGTCAGATGTTACTATGGAATACTGAAGTATAATTACAATCATTTCCTAAGTGTCAAAGGCTTTTATTGACAATTACAATTTTTTCAAGACCTCTGAAATCCGCCCTGGCATGCCGTCAATTCCCTTCTGGGCCACATCCTGACTGATGGCAGACCATTGTTGCATAATCAATGCTTGGAGTTTGTCAGAATTTGTGGGTTTTTGTTTGTCCACCAGCCTCTTGAGAATTGACCACAGGTTCTCAATGGGATTAAGGTCAGGGGAGTTTCCTGGCCATGGACCCAAAATATTGATGTTTTGTTCCCAGAGCCACTTAGTTATCACTTTTGGCTTATGGCAAGGTGCTCCATCATGCTGGAAAAGGCATTGTTAGTCACCAAACTGTTCCTGGATGGTTGGGAGAAGTTGCTCTCGGAGGATGTGTTAGTACCATTCTTTATTCATGGCTGTGTTCTTTGGCAAAATTGTGAGTGAGCCCACTCCCTTGGCTGAGAAGCAACCCGTCACATGAATGGTCTCAGGATGCTTTACTGTTGGCATGACACAGGACTGATGGTAGCGCTCACCTTGTCTTTTCCGGACAAGCTTTTTTACGGATGCCCCAAACAATCAGAAAGGGGATTCATCAGAGAAAATGACTTTACCCCAATCCTCATCAGTCCAATCCCTGTACCTTTTGCAGAATATCAGTCTGTCGCTGATGTTTTTCCTGGAGAGAAGTGTCTTCTTTGCTGCCCTTCTTGACACCAGGCCACCCTCCAAAAGTCTTCGCCTCACTGTGCGTGCAGATGCACGCACACCTGCCTGCTGCCATTCCTGAGCAAGCTCTGTAATGGTGATGCCCCGATCCCGCAGCTGAATCAACTTTAGGAGACGGTCCTGGTGCTTGCTGGACTTTCTTGGGCGCCCTGAAGCCTTCTTCACAACAATTGAACCGCTCTCCTTGAAATGATTTAGGTGCAATCTTACTGGCAGCAATATCCTTGCCTGTGAAGCCCTTTTTGTGCAAGGCAATGATGACGGCACGTGTTTCTTTGCATGTAACCATGGTTGACAGAGGAAGAACAATGATTCCAAGCACCACCCTCCTTTTGAAGCTTCCAGTCTGTTATTCAAACTCAATCAGCATGAGAGAGTGATCTCCAGCCTTGTCCTTGTCAACACTCACACTTGTGTTAACGAGAGAATCACTGACATAATGTCAGCTGGTCCTTTTGTGGCAGGGCTGAAATGCAGTGGAAATGTTTTTTTGGGGGATTCAGTTAATTTCCATGGTGAAGACGGACTTTGCAATTAATTGCAATTCATCTGATCACTCTTCATAACATTCTGGAGTATTTGCAAATTGCCATCATACAAACTGAGGCATCAGACTTTGTGAAAATTCATATTTGTGTCGTTTTCAAAACCGTTGGCCACGACTGTAGTACTATGTTAGGATAGGGTAAAAGGCAGTAGTATGTGTGTTGCGTAAGCTTAGGTTAGGGGTCAGGAGTTCGTAAACAGTAGTTTGTGTATTGGTGCTATGTAGGTCTAAGAGTTATGGGGTGGATAAGGTGAGTTAGGAGTGGCTAAAATGGTTGTGTGCTTAGTGTATTAATACTGTATAAGAGTGAAATAGGGATGGGTAAAGACGGTTGTTGTTGTGCTTGGTGTTTACCGCCAGTCTCCGGGCTGGATGAATGTTCTAGACTGCCTCTGGACCAGGGCCATTCTGGCCACACTGGGCTCTGTGTGTGTTGGAAATGTGGAAATGCCACAAACAGGAAAGTCACTCAATAAGGCTGCAGGCGGCATGATGTGGCACTGAATAGAACAGGCCTGGGCAAAGGCCGGCCCGGGGACCGTATGCGGCCCGCGACCTGATTTCAATACGGCCCGCGGAATCATGCTCGGATCACATAAAGAATTTGCGATGAGTAAAGTTTTGAAAAAACGTATTTGTTATTCAAATTAAAAGCCCAATGAATACTCGCCTTAGCATAATGATTTAACTCCCACCGCTTGTGGGACATTTATTTTGAAGGCACGTATAAATAACTACTGCACGAGGCCAGACAGTGACTGACAGGCTGACACACACGTCAAGGTTACAAATAGTAGCTAGCTAGAAATTGTGCAAAAATTGGTTTTCCAAAGAAAAGGAAAGTCGACAATGAATGTAGGGTGTTCCAGCAAGAGTGGACATTGACATACAGTGCCTTGCGAAAGTATTCGGCCCCCTTGAACTTTGCGACCTTTTGCCACATTTCAGGCTTCAAACATAAAGATATAAAACTGTATTTTTTTGTGAAGAACAACAACAAGTGGGACACAATCATGAAGTGGAACGACATTTATTGGATATTTCAAACTTTTTTAACAAATCAAAAACTGAAAAATTGGGCGTGCAAAATTATTCAGCCCCCTTAAGTTAATACTTTGTAGCGCCACCTTTTGCTGCGATTACAGCTGTAAGTCGCTTGGGGTATGTCTCTATCAGTTTTGCACATCGAGAGACTGAAATTTTTTCCCATTCCTCCTTGCAAAACAGCTCGAGCTCAGTGAGGTTGGATGGAGAGCATTTGTGAACAGCAGTTTTCAGTTCTTTCCACAGATTCTCGATTGGATTCAGGTCTGGACTTTGACTTGGCCATTCTAACACCTGGATATGTTTATTTTTGAACCATTCCATTGTAGATTTTGCTTTATGTTTTGGATCATTGTCTTGTTGGAAGACAAATCTTTGTCCCAGTCTCAGGTCTTTTGCAGACTCCATCAGGTTTTCTTCCAGAATGGTCCTGTATTTAGCTCCATCCATCTTCCCATCAATTTTAACCATCTTCCCTGTCCCTGCTGAAGAAAAGCAGGCCCAAACCATGATGCTGCCACCACCATGTTTGACATTGGGGATGGTGTGTTCAGCTGTGTTGCTTTTACGCCAAACATAACGTTTTGCATTGTTGCCAAAAAGTTCAATTTTGGTTTCATCTGACCAGAGCACCTTCTTCCACATGTTTGGTGTGTCTCCCAGGTGGCTTGTGGCAAACTTTAAACAACACTTTTTATGGATATCTTTAAGAAATGGCTTTCTTCTTGCCACTCTTCCATAAAGGCCAGATTTGTGCAATATACGACTGATTGTTGTCCTATGGACAGAGTCTCCCACCTCAGCTGTAGATCTCTGCAGTTCATCCAGAGTGATCATGGGCCTCTTGGCTGCATCTCTGATCAGCCTTCTCCTTGTATGAGCTGAAAGTTTAGAGGGACAGCCAGGTCTTGGTAGATTTGCAGTGGTCTGATACTCCTTCCATTTCAATATTATCGCTTGCACAGTGCTCCTTGGGATGTTTAAAGCTTGGGAAATCTTTTTGTATCCAAATCCGGCTTTAAACTTCTTCACAACAGTATCTCGGACCTGCCTGGTGTGTTCCTTGTTCTTCATGATGCTCTCTGCGCTTTTAACGGACCTCTGAGACTATCACAGTGCAGGTGCATTTATACGGAGACATGATTACACACAGGTGGATTGTATTTATCATCATTAGTCATTTAGGTCAACATTGGATCATTCAGAGATCCTCACTGAACTTCTGGAGAGAGTTTGCTGCACTGAAAGTAAAGGGGCTGAATAATTTTGCACGCCCAATTTTTCAGTTTTTGATTTGTTAAAAAAGTTTGAAATATCCAATAAATGTCGTTCCACTTCACGATTGTGTCCCACTTGTTGTTGATTCTTCACAAAAAATACAGTTTTATATCTTTATGTTTGAAGCCTGAAATGTGGCAAAAGGTCGCAAAGTTCAAGGGGGCCGAATACTTTCGCAAGGCACTGTATTTCTTTATTGAGGTATCAGGGAAAGCTGTGTGCTTAGTGTGCAAAGAGGGCATCGCTGTCTTGAAAGACTACAACTTGTCCCGACACGTCCAGACGAAGCATGTAGGAACATGTCTTCTGAGCAGAGGGCAAGTGCATCGAAAGAGTTGCTTTCTTCAGTTGCAAAAGCAGCAAGGACTTTTCATAAAACTGCACCCAGCAAACAAAGTAATGTACGGTCCCACAAAATTGCTGAACATAGCAAGCCATTCGCTGAGGGCGAATTCATTAAGGAATGTTTAATTGACTCTGCAGAAGTACTTTGCCCAGACAAGAAAGAGCTGTTTGAAAATGTTTCCCTGTCAAGATGAACAGTGACACGGCGTGTTGAGGACATTGCAGAGAATATGGGAACAACAGTTGAAAGACAAGGTAAAGGATTTCACCTATTTGTCCTTGGCCCTGGATGAGAGCAGTGGCAACGTCGTTGTTGATATTCTTACGAGGTCATAACCCCAGACTTTGAAATGACAGAGGAGCTGGCTTCAGCGCAGTCAATGAAGAGCACAACCACAGGGAAAGATTTATTGGAGGAGGTTAATAAGTGTGTGGCAAAGCTGGGACTGAGTTTTTAAAAAGTTATCCAGTGTGACCACTGATGGGTTCCCAAACTTGACAGGAAAAAGCATTGGCCTTTTGAAAAGGATACAAGAACAGGTAGCTGAGCTGAACCCAGATCAGAAAATTATTATTAAGAGCAAAATCTTTAAACAACAGGCAGTTTGTCTCACTGTTGGAAGAGACAGAGTCGGGTCATGCACATCTCGCCTACCACAAAAACATGAGATGGCTGAGTTTGGGAAGGTGCTTTAAAGGATGTGGGACCTGAGATCAGAGATTGCTGAGTTTTTGCAAATGAAAGACAAATATGTAGATTTCCCTCAACTGCAAGATAAAGAATGGTCTGCTGAATTTGCCTTCACTGTGGACATTGTGGCCCTCATGAATGAACTGAATTTCAAACTACAAGGGAAGGGCCGTTTTGCACATCAGATGTTCAGCTTTGTCAAAGCCTTGAAGGGAAAATTACTCCTCCTGACCCGCCAAGTAGAAACCAACAATCTCACCCACCTTCCTTCCGACACTACTAGTCTGTTCCCTATCAGTTGACCTTCTGACACTACTAGTCTGTTCCCTATCAGATGACCTTCTGACACTACTAGTCTGTTCCCTATCAGATGACCTTCTGACACTACTAGTCTGTTCCCTATCAGATGACCTTCTGACGCTACTAGTCTGTTCCCTATCAGATGACCTTCTGACACTACTAGTCTGTTCCCTATCAGATGACCTTCTGACACTACTAGTCTGTTCCCTATCAGATGACCTACTGACACTACTAGTCTGTTCCCTATCAGATGACCTACTGACACTACTAGTCTGTTCCCTATCAGATGACCAGCGGGAGGAGTATACATCGCTGCTGCGTGCTTTGAACGGTGAGTTTTCTCGTCGTTTTGAGGATTTCAAAGTGTTGGAAAATGACATGCTGTTGGTTTGCTCTCCTTTCACCTTCAATGTGGATAACGCTCCCACTGACCTGCAACTTGAGCTTATCGATCTTCAGTCTAATGCAGTGATTGGAGAACTATTCAAAACAATGTGACTAACGAGGTTCTATGGATCTCTCGATGAACAAATCTTTCCAAAGATGACGAGTCATGCTCAGAAGATGTTTGTACTGTTTGGGTCAACCCATGTAAGTGAACAGACATTTTCAGTGATGAAATATAACAAGTCAATTCACAGATCATCTCTTACTGACTTTTAGCAATCCTGCCCATAGCGACGTCAGAAACTCTACCTGACTACACTGCTCTAGTCAATGCCCATCAGAGACTTCACTCCTCACACTGATTGAGTAGTTTAAATGTAATGTTGAGCTCTCTCTCTTTCTTGTGTTTTTGTGCATACCCGTTAACAAGAGTTCTGTCCGTGGTACTGAATGCAGTGTACCTTTCCTTCTGTGTTGTTCATTGCATGTTTTATAATGACAATACCTACCAAAAGGAGAAGTAAGTTGCATATCTGGACATGATTTACAGTAGATATATCTATAAACTCAGTCATACACATGATGTATAATCCTGTACTATGATTCTGGCCCACAATGGCAAAAATATATTCTAATGTGGCCCTCCATGGAAAATAATTTCCGAGGCCTGGACTAGAAGGTGTGTGTGTGTGTTTGTGTACAGAGACAGCACCTTGTCAATCCAATATGACTTTCACAGACCATTCTAACCCCATTCCCACAGTATTTGGTCATAGGGCAGTTACTGGCCCTTAAAGGGGTAGTCCAATGATAGGGGCAGTAACTAGCCCTTTTAAGGTTCAGTCTGGTTATAGGACAGTTACTGGCCCTTAAAGGGGTAGTCCAATGATAGGGGCAGTAACTAGCCCTTTTAAGGTTCAGTCTGGTTATAGGGCAGTTACTGACCCTTAAAGGGGTAGTCCAATGATAGGGGCAGTAACTAGCCCTTTTAAGGTTCAGTCTGGTTATAGGGCAGTTACTGACCCTTAAAGGGGTAGTCCAATGATAGGGGCAGTAACTAGCCCGTTAAAGGTTCAGTCTGGTCATAGGGCAGTTACTGGCCCTTAAAGGGATAGTCCAATGATAGGGGCAGTAACTAGCCCTTTTAAGGTTCAGTCTGGTTATAGGGCAGTTAATGGTCATAAGTTAGTAGCTGGTCCTTAAAGGGACGGTCTATTAAGTACACAGTACCATTCTCTCCTCTATAGAGGGTGGTCACAGAGTCAGGTCACACACTAAAACACGGGACAGGAATTCCACTGAACATACTGTTGAAGTCGGAAGTTTACATACACTTAGGTTGGAGTCATTAAAACTGGTTTTTCAACCACTCCACAAATTTCTTGTTAGCAAACTATAGTTTTGGCAAGCCAGTTAGGACATCTACTTTGTGCATGACACAAGTCATTTTTCCAACAATTGTTTACAGACAGATTATTTCACTTATCACAATTCCAGTGGGTCAGAAGTTTACATACACAACACAAGTTGACTGTGCCTTTAAACAGCTTGGAACATTCCAGAAAATTATTTCATGGCTTAGAAGCTTCTGATAGGCCAATTGACATCATTTGGGTCAATTGGAGATGTACCTGTGGATGTATTTCAAGGCCTACCTTCAAACTCAGTGCCTCTTTGCTTAACATCATGGGAAAATCAAAAGAAATCAGCCAAGTCCTCAGAAAATGAATTGTAGACCTCCACAAGTCTGGTTCATCCTTGGGAGCAATTTCCAAATGTCTGAAGGTACCACGTTCATCTGTACAAACAATAGTACGCAAGTATAAACACCATGGGACCACGCAGCTGTCATATCGCTCAGGAAGGAGATGCGTTCTGTCTCCTACAGATTAACATACTTTGGTGCGAAAAGTGCAAATCAATCCCAGAACAACAGCAAAGGACCTTGTGAAGATGCTGGAGGAAACAGATACAAAAGTATCTATTTCCACAGTAGTTAAAGCTTGGTTGCAAATGTGTCTTCCAAATGGACAATGACCCCAAGCATACTTCCAAAGTTGTGGCAAAAGGGCTTAAGGACAACAAAGTCAAGGTATTGGAGTTGCCATCACAAAGCCCTGACCTCAATCCCATAGAAGATTTGTGGGCAGAACTGAAATATTGTGTGCGAGCATGGAGGCCTACAAACCTGACTCAGTTACACCAGCTCTGTCAGAAGGAATGGGCCCAAAATTCACCCAACTTATTGTGGGAAGCTTGTGGAAGGCTACCTGAAACGTTTGATCCAAGTTAAACAATTTAAAGGCAATGCTATCAAATACTAATTGAGTGTATGTAAACTTCTGACCCACTCGGAAAGTGATGAAAGAAATAAAAGCTGAAATAAATCATTATCTCTACTATTATTCTGACATTTCACATTCTTAAAATAAAGTGGTGATCCTAACTGACATAACAGGGAATTTTTACTAGGATTAAATGTCAGGAATTGTGAAAAACTGTGATTAAATGTATTTGGCTGAGGTGTATGTAAACTTCCGACTTCAACTGTACGTGATCCAAGGGAGAGCTCAACATTCCACTCATTCCTATGGGTGTGTGTGTGTGAGACGCTGAAATCAGAGGTCACACGGAGTAGCATGTCATATGATGGACGTCAGATGCTATGTGAAATCGGTCTACTTTGATCCCTGTGTGACGTACATCAGCCTACTCTGTTAGTGGATCTGTGGCTGATGATGTGTCTTTGTGTATGTCAAATCAAATGTTAATTGGCACTAGCTTCATTAACAACAGGTTTAGACTAAGAGTGAAATGCTTACTTACGGGCTCGTCCCAAAAATGCAGAATACAAAACCCCAAAAAATAGAATTTTAACAAATGTGTAACACGAGGAATAAACACTCACCGAGCAATGACAGCTTGGCTATATACACGGGGTACCAGTACCGAGTCGATATGCAGGGGTAAGAGGAAATTGAGTTAAATACACTACATGACCAAAAGTATGTGGACATCTGCTCGTCAAGTATCTCATTCTAAAATCCTGGGCATTGATATGGAGTTGGTCACCTCTCTGCTGCTATAACAGCCTCCACTCTTCTTGGAAAGCTTTTCACGATCTGCTGGAACATTACTTGCTTCCATTCAGCCACGAGCATCAGTGAGGTCGGGCACTGATTTTGGGCGATTAGGCCTGGCTCACAGATGGCGTTCCGATTCTTCTCAAAGGTGTTCGATGGGGTTGAGGTCAGGGCTCTGTGCAGGCCAGTCAAGTTCTTCCACACCGATCTCGACAAACCATTTGTGTATGGACCTCGCTTTGTGTCAGGGGCATTGTCATGCTGAAACAGGAAAGGGCCTTCCCAAAACTTTTGCCACAAATTTGGAAGTACAGAGTCATCTAGAATGTAATTGTATGCTGTAGCGTTAAGATTTCCCATCACTGGAACTAACGGCTGATTCATCACTCCAGAGAATGCGTTTCCACTGCTCCAGAGTCTAATGGCGGCGAGCTTTACACCACTCCAGCTGATGCTTGGCATTGCACAGGGTAATCTTAGACTTGTGTGAGCCTGCTCGCCCATTGAAACCCATTTCACGAAGCTCCCGACGAACAGTTGTTGCTTCCAGAGGCAGTTTGGAACTCGGTAGTGAGTGTTGCAACCGAGGACAGATGATTGTTGCTCCTAGACGTTTCCACTTCACAATAACATCACTTACAGTTGACCGGGGCAGCTATAGCAGGGCAGACATTTGATGAACCTGTAGGAAAGGTGGCATCCTATGACAGTGCCACATTGAAAGTCACAGAGCTCTTCAGTAAGGCCATTCTACTGCCAGTGCTTGTCTATGGAGATTGCATGGCGGTGTGCTCAATTTTATACACCTGTCAGCAACAGGTGTGGTTGAAATAGCCGAATCCACGTATTTGAAGGGGTGTCCACATACTTATATATGTACATATAGGTAAAGGTAAAGTGACTAGGCAACAGGTTAGAAAATAGACTGTTGCAGCAGTGTATGTGATGAGAGTATAAGTCAAATCAAACTTTATTTGTCACATACGCCGAATACAACAATTGTAGAACTTACCGTGAAATGCTTACTTACAAGCCCTTAACCAACAGTGCAGTTCAAGAAAGAGTTAAGAACATATTTACCAAAAATCTAAAGTAAATAATAATTAAAAGTAACACAATAAAATAACAATATCGAGGCTATATACAGGGGGTACCGGTACAGAGTCTGTGCGGGGGGTACAGGTTAGTCAAGGTAATTTGTACATCCAGTGTGTACAGTAAGTGTGGGTGTGGGGCGACATTTTGCCTCTGTGTTCGTGTGTGTGTTGGCGTGTCAGCGTAAGTGTGCGTAGGTAGAGTGCAGGTGTGTGTGTTGGAGTGTCAGCGTAAGTGTGTGTAGGTAGAGTGCCGTGTGTGTGTTGGAGTGTCAGCGTAAGTGTGTGTAGGTAGAGTGCAGTGTGTGTGTGTGCATGGAGTCAAAAAGAGTTAGTTCAAAAAGGATCAATGCAGAAAATCTGGGTAGCTATTTGGTTAACTATTGAGCAGTCTTACGGCTTGGGGGTAGAAACTGTTCAGGAGCCTTTTGGTCCCAGACTTTGTGCTCCGGTACCGCTTGTCGTGCGGTAGCATAGAGAACAGTCTATGACGTTGGTGGCTGGAGTCTTGGAGAATCTTTAGGTCCTTCCTCTGACACCGCCTGGTATAGAGGTCCTGGATGGCAGGGAGTTTGGCCCCAGCAGTCGGATGCCGAGCAGTTGCCGTACCAAGCGGTGACGCAGCCAGTCAAGATGCTCTAAATGGTGCAGCTGTAGAACTTATTTGGGATGTGAGGGCCCATACCATATCTTCTCAGCCTCCTGAGGTGGAAGAGGTGTTGTCATATCCTTTTCATGACTGTGTTGGTGTGTTTGGACCATGTTAGGTCCTTAGCGATGTGGACATAGAGGAACTTGAAGCTCTCCACCCGCTCCACTACAGCCCCATCAGTTTCCTGTAGTCCACGATAAGCTATTTTGTCTTGCACACATTGAGGGAGATGTTGTTGTCCTGGCACCACACTGCCAGGTCTCTGACCTCCTTCCTATAGGCTGTCTCATCATCATTGGTGATCAGGCCCACCACCGTCATGTCATCAAACTTGATGATGGTGTCGGAGTCGTGCGCGGGCACGCACTCGTGGGTGAATAGGGAGTACAGGAGTGGACTAAGCATGCACCCCTGAGAGGCCCTTGTGTTGAGGGTCAGCATGGTGGATGAGCTGTTGCCTACTTTCACCACCCGGGGGTGGCCCGTCAGGAAGTCCAGGATCCAGTTGCAGAAGGAGGTGTCCCAGACTTTGTGCTCCGGTACCGCTTGTCGTGCGGTAGCATAGAGAACAGTCTATGACGTTGGTGGCTGGAGTCTTGGAGAATCTTTAGGTCCTTCCTCTGACACCGCCTGGTATAGAGGTCCTGGATGGCAGGGAGTTTGGCCCCAGCAGTCGGATGCCGAGCAGTTGCCGTACCAAGCGGTGACGCAGCCAGTCAAGATGCTCTAAATGGTGCAGCTGTAGAACTTATTTGGGATGTGAGGGCCCATACCATATCTTCTCAGCCTCCTGAGGTGGAAGAGGTGTTGTCATATCCTTTTCATGACTGTGTTGGTGTGTTTGGACCATGTTAGGTCCTTAGCGATGTGGACATAGAGGAACTTGAAGCTCTCCACCCGCTCCACTACAGCCCCATCAGTTTCCTGTAGTCCACGATAAGCTATTTTGTCTTGCACACATTGAGGGAGATGTTGTTGTCCTGGCACCACACTGCCAGGTCTCTGACCTCCTTCCTATAGGCTGTCTCATCATCATTGGTGATCAGGCCCACCACCGTCATGTCATCAAACTTGATGATGGTGTCGGAGTCGTGCGCGGGCACGCAGTCGTGGGTGAATAGGGAGTACAGGAGTGGACTAAGCATGCACCCCTGAGAGGCCCTTGTGTTGAGGGTCAGCATGGTGGATGAGCTGTTGCCTACTTTCACCACCTGGGGGTGGCCCGTCAGGAAGTCCAGGATCCAGTTGCAGAAGGAGGTGTTCAGTCCCAGGGACTTTAGCTTCATGATGAGCATGAAGGGGACTATGATGTTGAACGCTGAGCTGTAGTCTTTGATCAGTATTCTCACATCAGTCTTCCTTTTGACCAGGTGGGAAAGGGCAGTGTGGAGTGCAATAGAGATTGGATCTGTTTGGGCGGTATACAAATTGGAGTGGGCCCAGGGTTTCTGGGATGATAGTGTTGATGTGAGCCGTGACCAGCCTTTCAAAGCATTTCATGGCTACCGATGTGAAGGCTACGGGGCGATAGTCATTTAGACAGGTTACTTTGGCGTTCTTGGGCACAGGGACTATGGTGGTCTGCTTGAAACATGTAGGTATTACAGACTGGGAGAGGCCAGGGAGAGGTTGAAAATGTCAGTGAATATACTACATGCTCCGAGTACCCGTCCTGGTAATCCGGCCTTGTGAATGTTAACCTGTTTTAAAGGTCTTACATCGGCTTCGGAGATCCTTATCACACAGTCATCCGGAACAGCTGATGCTCTCACTCATGGTTCAGTGTTGCCTGTCTTAAAGTGAGAATAGAATGCATTTAGCTCGTCTGGTAGGCTTGTGTCACTGGACAGCTCTTGGCTGAGTTTCCCTTTGTAATCCGTGATAGTTAGCAAGCCCTGCCATATCCAACGAGTGTCAGAGCTGGTGTAGTAGGATTCGATCTTAGCCCTGTATTGACGCTTTGCCTTTGTCATCAGAGGATGTAGAGGGATTTCTTATACGTTTCTGGATTAGTGTCCCACTCCTTGAAAGCGACAACTCTAGCCTTTAGCTCAGGCCTGATCTTGATTACACCAGCCTTTGTTGACAAAGAGACACACCCCACGGATCTTACCGGACGGACGCTATGGTTCTGTCCTGCCGATGCATGGAAAACCCAGATAACTGTATATTATCCCTGTCCTTGTCCAGCCATGACTCCGAAATGCATAGTATATCACAGTTCTTAATGTCCCATTGATCGGATGGTCTCGAAAATAACTCATCCAGTTTGTTCTCCATTGATTGCACGTTCGCCGTAGTCTCATCAATGTGCCCGCACGGCGACCTCCATGGACACGTTCTATTCCTCTTCCGAGTGTCGAGGATTAGGGCCTGGTCCGAGGTGGGCAGTGTGCCCTGTGCCAAAAACTCATTGAAGTAGAAGCCTTCGTCCAGATTGAGGTGAGGGATTGCTGTTCTGATGTCCAGAATTTTTTTTTGCCGGTCATAGGAAACAATGGTGGAAACATTATGTCCAAAAAAATGGTAAGATCAGCGCAAAATAAACACATAAAATAACAGAATTGGTCAGAAGCCCGCAATACGGCGGCTAAGCATCCCAGCGCCATCTTCAGCTATGTGGGCTGAAGGATATCAATAACATAAATGTGTTTCGGCTGTTCCAATGTTTGGGTAAGCAGAAAGGGCATTAAACATAAACACTGAGACACACACGCTCCATGACGCTGCTTCCCTTGCCGTGGTCTCTAGGCTCTGCAATTTATCTGTCCAGACTTTGTTTAAACAGGCGTCACACACTCAACACAGACACACAGACTCCACATAATCCCAACAGATGCACACACACACACACACACACACACACACAGCAGGGGGCCATTAAGACACACATTCAAGAAGACAGACCTGAGCGTTACCTAAAGCAGAGATCCATGATACTCCCTACAGTCCGCAGGTAATCACCATGACCTGACCAGCCCATGCCCAAAAGCAAATCATCTGGCTACTCCGCACACATGCCAACTAGGCTGGATTAACCTTCAAAAACAGGAAGATTAGAATAGGCCAATTAGGGTACAGTATATCCATGGAAATAGAAGTCCACTGGTTTTCTTTTTCTTAAACACTTTTCTAAGAAACGTACACATCTGTGGTACTGAGCTTCCATGTTGCAATGAGTTTTTCCATTGCAAATGTGCTTACAGAAATGGTACAATAGCACATCAGTTGGCCCCTATAATTCCAAGGTCTCGACCATTTCTTAATTTTTTTTCATCTTAGCCACATACTGTGTACACAGTCCACAATCATAGGGTATCTTGTAATGACAAAATAGAGATTGTTTACTCCCAAGAGCCTGTTGTGTTGCAGTTGGGGAAATATGAGATTGTAGGGGTTACGTGGCAAAGAAAAATATAATCTGTCTGCTATAAAGACTCTACCCTAATTCATGATGTTCTTGTATAGATTACTTGCATATTTGAAGGATTTAATCAAGACCCACAATGCAGCAGTGTCTAGTTTTTCTTCCACATTATAATCTACCGGATCTCAAGACGCACGCACACACTGATCTATCTTCACACGCCAGCTCAGATATAGGCACACGCAGATCTGTGGAAGCCCACATACACACATCTGTACTGATCCACACATACAAACAAACACTTCCGCACTGAACCACACACACTCCCCTACCTCCCAGGGGAGTGTGTCAGGGCCCTGACTGATTAAAGCTTGCCATTGGTTGGTGGCTCTGTCAGCGTCATAGAACACAGGCAGTTGTGTGGATGGCCTGCCACCCATTTCCCAGGTGACAGATTCTCTTATGTGTACTCTTCTCTTCTGCTGTGGACCGAGTTCTTGCCCCCCCCCCCCCCCCCCCCCCTTCAAAAAATGGTGGGACCAACAGCAATAAGGCATCAATAATAATAGTAGCAGGGTTGGGTAGGTTACTTTTTATAAATGTAATCCGTTAGTTACTAGTTACCTGTCCAAAATGTTAATTAGTAACGAAATCTGATTACATTCCTTTACTTATAGATTACATTCCCCTTAAGAAGCATTAGAAAAAGACAAAACTGTATGTTACCAATTGAACGACATCTATTGGAGGATAAATCAATGTTAAAAAGTTGACATAGCTGGTCATATATGGATGTTAAATGTTACTTTATGGGTTGGTTATGTAGGCTTCTTCTGACCCATCGCTTTCTACTACATATAATACTACGATTAAATTAGATCTTTACATTAAAAACCAAAGTCCATCAGAATTCCAGTCATTCCAATAAATGTTGTACCCCTTGATCTTCAAGAATAGGACTTGGAAATATGGAAGTATAGATTAGCAAAAATTGTTTTAACTGAGCATAGCCAGCCTTACTCTGTTATGGAGGATTGATTGGGCTCCTTGATTTGAAAAATAAATGTTGCGCTCATCGAATATCATGATTTAAGCACTACTGAAAATTTCTATTGAACGTGTGAAAAATGAAAGGCAATTGCTATAGGCCTATTGTTTACCTTTGTGTTGTTGACACTTCGATATCTTGATAATATGCAGCTGGTTAATGGGCAAATCCTCCGATGAAACAATAGCAAAATGGCCGCACAGCCTCTGTTTTGGTAAAAAGCAGAGGGATGGACCTGGAGAAAGGTAACCACTTTCAGATTAATAGACAGAGCTATGGATGCAAGGACTGACCATCCATGATATCAAAATTATAGTTTTAACCATGTTATGAGGCTATATAATGTTTATTTACATTCACTTCGTTTACAAACATTGGATAAAAACAAGCTTGTATTTTTGGGTTCTCATGGAGCGTGACAGTTGCACTACGCTCATGAGGCATTTATAAATGATGTTCTTCAAGAATCAATGAATATACAGTACCAGTCAAAAGTTTGGACACATCTACTCATTCCAGGGTTTGTCTTTATTTGGACTATTTTCTACTTTGTAGAATAATAGTGAAGGCATCTGAACTATGAAATAACACATATGGAATCATGTAGTAACCAAAAAAAGTGTTAAACAAATAAAAATATTTGTTATATTCTTCAAAGTAGCCACCCTTTGCCTTGATGACAGCTTTGCACAGCTCTTGGCATTCTCTCAACCTGCTTCATGAGGAATGCTCTTCCAACCATTCCGATTGTTCCCACATATGCTGAGCACTTGTTGGCTGCTTTTCCTTCACTCTGAGGTCCAACTCATCCCAAACCATCTCAATTGGGTTGTGGAGGCCAGGCCATCTGATGCAGCACTCCATCACTCTCCTTCTTGGTTAAATAGCTCTTACACAGCCTGAGGTTTGTTTTGTGTCATTGTCCTTTGCCCAAAACCAGATAGCATGGCGTATCGCTGCAGAATGCTGTGGTAGTTATGCTGGTTAAGTGTACCTTAAATTCAGAATAAATCATGACAGTGTCACCAGCATTGCACCCTCACACCTCCTCCATGCTTCACGGTGGGAACCACACATGCGGATATCATCTGTTCACCTACTCTGCGTCTCACAAAGACACGACGGTTGGAACCAAAAATCATACATTTGGACTCTTCAGACAAAGGACAGATTTCCACCAGTCTGTCTTGCTCGTGTTTCTTGGCCCAAGCAAGTCTCTTCTTATTGGTGTCCTTTAGTAGTGGTTTCTTTGCAGCAATTCGACTATGAAGGCCTGATTGACGTAGTCTCCTCTGAACAGTTGATGTTGAGATGCGTCTGTTACTTCAACTCTGTGAAGCATTTATTAGACTTAGAATGTGTTTAATGTCACTCATTTTGTTGGTGGGGGGATGGTGCCAGTCACACCTCTCGCAGCCTATGTAGTGGGCGTTGAGGTTGGTGGTGCTGTGGCCATGGATGTGGGGGTCCAGGGTGCTGGCCCGGGGTGTTCTCTCTGATCCCGCTGTTTCTGGGTGGAGAGTTTGGGCTGCAGTTTAAAGCAATGTCCTTGAGAGTCTTGGCAAGGATGCGGACTGTCTCCCTGTACAGGTGAACATGGTCATAGAGACAGTCCAGATCGAGGGTGGGATGGTGGGCCAGGTGTACATTGGGTCGCAGGGCACAGTCCCATGGAGAGACTGGCGTTTATTCTTTGGATTGTGGCAGGGTGGAAGTCCTTCCTCTGTAGAAGGGTTGACACCACGATCCTTGAGTTGGGGAAGATTGCGGAGGCCTTCTCAATCACTCCCCGAAGTGAAGTCGCCACCCTCTCCTGCTGAGCACGCAGGTTGTTGCTTCCGGTGTGTATGATTATGTGGCTTGGCGACCCGAGATGGGACTTATCAAGCAGCTCCATGGCACTCTGCGTTGTTGGGCACCACACCTTTCTCCTGTCTAGGGAAAAGTTTATTCTCTTGAATAAACTTCCATTTGAGTCCATCAACAGGACAAATGTCACACAGTGTTTCTTCTGGACTGGAGGGGGTAGAAGGGGGGGGGGTCTGGTCTGTGCGGGTGCTGCTGTCAGTGGGAGGCTGTTCTGTGGGATGGGGGGAGGTGTGCAGCAGGTAGGGCTGGGGAGGCCTGGCTGGTTGGGGTGGGTTCCTCTGTTATGTGCGGGCAGGTCACAGGGTGGTACCCGAGCTTCTCCTGCAGTCTATCCGCTTTCTCCCTCTCTCCCGCTCTCTCTCTCTTTCCAAGATGAATGATTCATGTTGATGATCCCAACAGAACAACACATCTGCTTCATGCCCATCACTTACGTTATTTTTGTCCTCTGTCCTCTTTTCTCTGCTTCTCCCAAGTCTGCACACGTCTAGATTGAGTGAGTTGTTGTTTATTGCATAATGTCTCTATTAACTAAGCAGCAGGAGCGCTGATCTAGGATCAGGTCATGTATTCTTACTCATTATGACATTAAATGCTAAACTGATCCTAGGCCTACTGTAGATCAGCACTCATACTCTGAGATGGTTTAATGGCACTGCTGGCCCTGGCTGGTGGGGTAGCTGACGCAATCGAATGGGGGGGGGAGAAGAAAAGAGAGAGAGAGAGAGGGGGAGAGAGAGAGAGGAGAGAGAGAGAGGGAGAGAGAGAGAGAGGGGGGGGGAGAGAGAGGGAGAGAGAGAGAGGGGGGGGGGGAGAGAGAGAGAGAGAGACCACTAGGTTCAAACAACCACAGATGTTACTGATGAAATGAGAATCGGAATGAATAGTAGCTTTATCTTGAGATGTTTCCATAAAACGCAGCCAGTCTATTTTCTGTGTGTAGTCATTAAAGTTCGGGTCAACTCCATGTCGAGTCAGGAAGTGAATCGAAGTTCATTGTGTATTTTTTGTTTCAGGAGTTTACAATGCTTGACTTATGAGTGGACTTGACCCATTTTTATTTTCATTTTTTTTTTTACCAGGTAAGTTGACTGAGAACACATTCTCATTTACAGCAACAACCTGGGGAATAGTTAAAGGGGAGAGAAGTTTTGATGAATGAACCAATTGGAAGCTGGGGATGATTATGTGACCATGATGGTATGGGAATGGAGCCAGGACACCGGGGTTAACAACCCTACTCTTACGATAAATGCCATGGGATCTTTAGTGACCACAGACAGTCAAGACACCCGTTTAACGTCCCATCCTAAAGAAAGCACCCTGGACAGGGCAATGTCTCTAATCACTGCCCTGGGGCATTGGGATATTATTATTATTATTATTATTTTTAGACCAGAGGAAAGAGTGCCTCCTACACCACTTCCAGCAGCATCTGGTCTCCCATCCAGGGACCGACTAGGACCAACCCTGCTTAGCTTCAGAGGGAAATCAGCAGTGGGATGGTGTGCTACTGACTTGAATTGGAGTGGAAGTAGGTCCAATTCTAGTGACTGAGGTATCAACGTCTATCTCTTGCTATTATAAATTGATGGGTATTTACCGTGTTATCACTGAGTACCTAATAGGAATGTTGCAAATACTGTTTTTGGTTTTTTTCTTCTTAAGTGTATGGTGCTCATGCTTTGCTCCCTTAGTGTACAACTTGAAAGCGGTGGCACTAAGTGACAGTCGGTCAGCTCTTGTTATGCCTCCACCTGTGAATGAGCGGTCCAACTCCCATCAACCACTATTCATACAGCTGCTCCTGTGTTATAACGGCGGCTTCATTTGTATAAGGCCAAAATAGGCCTAGCGAATGGTCCTTTCAAAGCCGGCGCAGTCATTGACGGGTCAATGATTGTCTATCTGTTTTATCTACTATTATGCTCTATTGAGTTTGAGATCTATAGGTGGTCTGCTAATGATGACCGGCCTGTTGACGTTGCTCTGGTTTGGTGTGGTTTAGGGGTGAGTGGTTTTTAATGATGACCGGCCTGTTGACGTTGCTCTGGTTTGGTGTGGTTTAGGGGTGAGTGGTTTTTAATGATGACCGGCCTGTTGACGTTGCTCGGGTTTGGTGTGGTTTAGGGGTGAGTGGTTTTTAATGATGACCGGCCTGTTGACGTTGCTCTGGTTTGGTGTGGTTTTAGGGGTGAGTGGTTTTTAATGATGACCGGCCTGTTGACGTTGCTCTGGTTTGGTGTGGTTTAGGGGTGAGTGGTTTTTAATGATGACCGGCCTGTTGACGTTGCTCTGGTTTGGTGTGGTTTTAGGGGTGAGTGGTTTTTAATGATGACCGGCCTGTTGACGTTGCTCTGGTTTGGTGTGGTTTAGGGGTGAGTGGTTTTTAATGATGACCGGCCTGTTGACGTTGCTCTGGTTTGGTGTGGTTTAGGGGTGAGTGGTTTTTAATGATGACCGGCCTGTTGACGTTGCTCTGGTTTGGTGTGGTTTAGGGGTGAGTGGTTTTTAATGATGACCGGCCTGTTGACGTTGCTCTGGTTTGGTGTGGTTTAGGGGTGAGTGGTTTTTAATGATGACCGGCCTGTTGACGTTGCTCTGGTTTGGTGTGGTTTAGGCGTGAGTGGTTTTTAATGATGACCGGCCTGTTGACGTTGCTCTGGTTTGGTGTGGTTTAGGGGTGAGTGGTTTTTAATGATGACCGGCCTGTTGACGTTGCTCTGGTTTGGTGTGGTTTAGGGGTGAGTGGTTTTTAATGATGACCGGCCTGTTGACGTTGCTCTGGTTTGGTGTGGTTTAGGGGTGAGTGGTTTTTAATGATGACCGGCCTGTTGACGTTGCTCTGGTTTGGTGTGGTTTAGGGGTGAGTGGTTTTTAATGATGACCGGCCTGTTGACGTTGCTCTGGTTTGGTGTGGTTTAGGGGTGAGTGGTTTTTAATGATGACCGGCCTGTTGACGTTGCTCTGGTTTGGTGTGGTTTAGGGGTGAGTGGTTTTTAATGATGACCGGCCTGTTGACGTTGCTCTGGTTTGGTGTGGGTTTAGGGGTGAGTGGTTTTTAATGTGTAAGGAGGATTGCAGACAGCTGTTGGGTTCTGTCAAGACGAGGGACTCGGGGTAAAAAGCGTCTGGCTTTGTTGTTTTTTTCAAGACGTTGGACACACACACACACACACACACACTACACAGAAAAATGCCCACACCCATAGATGGAGACACAATTTGTCTCACACAATCACAATCACGCTCACGCAGACAGGCACGCACACACACACTCCACAGTGTTGTGCTGTGTGAGCCTGCAACACTTATTTATTTGCGAGCAGTAGGAAAAAAAACTGCCAGTGATGTGTAAATTCACTATAAATTATTCAACACCGTTTCCATCACCCAAAAGACGGCCAGTTTTCTAAATTCTCTCTGTCCATCAACCTCCCCATACCCCCCCCCCCCCCCCCCCCCCCCCCCGCTCCCTCTCTCCCTATAACAGATAAACCAACTACAGACAGTCTGCTTTTTCTTCTGTAGTCTCCAAGTCTGTGATGGACATGAGAGATAGAGTGTTTAAATCTAATGGAAAATGAAAATAGCGAAGGGTGGGAAGCAAGCAGGCAGCACAGCCCCCCTCCCCTCCGATTTTGACTCCTGGCCAATCTAGTGGAAATCGCTCAGCTCTGCCTCCAGGACAAGATTCCTCCTAATAGACCTGCTTCTCTTTCCACAATCTCTCTCTTTGCCCCTCTCCACCTTTTGTGCGGACCACAGGAGGCTGGTGAGGGGAGGACGGCTCATAATAATGGTATCAAACACATGGAAACCATGGGTTTAATCCCACGCCGTTCATTCTGTTCCAGCCATTACTATGAGCCCGTCCTCCCCAATTAAGCCACCTGTGGTACAGGGCCCCCAATCTCTTGCTCCCTCGTCCAATCTGTCTCCTCTTCCTCTTGTCACAGAGGGACTGTGCTTCTGCGCTGTGCTACACTGTCTGTTCTTTTAGCCTAATGGACAGCTGCGGTCTCATTTCTACATTTAACATCCTATGATGAAGTTTCTCATATTCTCAGCCCTGAGTGTGTTTGAATGGGTAGGAGTGTGTGCGTTTGTGTGTGTGTGTGTGTGTGTGTGTAGTTTTGTGTGTCCGTGTGTGTGCTGGGTTGAGGAGTTGTGTCTAGGTATGTGTGTGTGTGTGTGTCCGTGTCCGTGTGTGTGTGTCGGTGTCCGTGTGTGTGTGTGTGTGTGTGTGTAGTTTTGTGTGTCCGTGTGTGCTGGGTTGAGGAGTTGTGTCTAGGTATGTGTGTCCGTGTGTGTGTCCGTGTGTGTGTCCGTGTGTGTGTGTGTGTGTGTAGTTTTGTGTGTCCGTGTGTGCTGGGTTGAGGTAGTTGTGTCTAGGTTTGTGTGTCCGTGTGTGTCCGTGTGTGTGTGTGTGTGTGCTAGGTTGAAGAGTAAGTAATAGTACTAAGGGATCAGCTGGTGGTCCGGTCGTATCAGTCCAGATTAAAGAGCTTAGTCCTTTATCCACATCTCACTGTAATTAACAAAGAGAGAGGGGGGGGGGGGGGGGGGGGAGTGATGGAGATAGAGAGAAAGTGAGATGGAGAATGAGAGAGAGAGAGAGAGAGAGAGAGAGGGGGAGAGATGGAGAGGGTTATTAAGGAAGCACGCACTGATGTACGGACATGTGCGCACACACACACACACACACACACACTGATCCCCCCTCCACACACACACACACACACACACACACACACACACACACACACACACACACACATGCACACACACACACCAAGAGAGGAGAGTGGATTGTGTGTAATGACAGAGTGTACTAGTGGACTGTGTATTTGTGTACATGATTGTACATGTGGACCTAAGTACTATGTCCAGAACAAATAGCAGTGAGGATATGAACCTAAGCTCTGTGTGGTTTATACTAGGGAGCAGTTACAGTTCAAGACCTCTATAATATCCCAATTTGTGGGCAGATGACACAGACTGGGTGGGATCCACCGGGGGCGCTGGACTGGACATGTCACATAGGTCTGCCTGCACAGTGGTGAATCACTCTCTACCATATATTTAGGTCAGAGGTTGTAGAGGAAGAAATGTCGGGCCCTATGAACGCGTGTATAAATTCATGCACGTTCGTGTGACATGTGGGGCAAAGGATGTGTGTGCAATGAAGTTGTCCTACGTTGCCCATACAAGATAGCTTGTGTTCTATGCTGGAGCTCCTATATACGTATGGGTGACTAAATCCACAGTGCTAAAATGATAAAGGGTTTTAGTCAGGCAGTGCTAAGCACGTAGCCTCAAATGGCTTTTACTTCACTTCATAAACATCCTAGGGTCACATTGTACATTCATTTGAACACCCAACCACTAATATGGATGGTAGATGGTGTTGTATTGTGTAATGTATGCGTGGATACTATCCAATTCAATATGACTTTATTATCCCTCATGGGGAAATTGGCCACGTCTTTACGTGTAAAAAAAATAAATCATAATAATAATAATAACTACAGGGGAACATTGCAATTAGCGTAGCTCTTCGGTAAAATAGTCCCAGAGGAATAACGGGGCAGTATCAAGGAATGCCGTCGCTTCAAAACACATCAGTAGCAGATATCCTAGAGGCTACACGCGGAACTGAGCTAACTTCGGCGCGATCACATCTCCCGTTCCTTCTTAGATGTTGATCAGTGAAATGATTTAAAGAAATAATTGCCATACATCATTTCCCTTTTAGAGAAATTAGGCTGTTAGCCTTGTCTCCGTCTGAGTGATGCTTTTGAGTAATATGTAAATGATAGACGTGGTGTGTGTCAAGGGAGGATTTGGACGGAAGCCATACAGACAGAGAGATAGATGGGGGGGGGGGGGGGGGGGGGGGGGGACATGAGACAGGCTTATCTGTCCATCTGCTGCAACTGTCGTGATGGGGGGGGAGGAAATCCATAGAAACAAAAACGCACACGTACAAGATGGGATTAAACATCTGCACACACCGTAGACTTACACGCAGCAGGAGAGGATGCCCTGTCACGTGCACACATACAGTATAGACATGCACGCCAACACACACCGAGCACGACATGCACCTGTCACTTTGAAGGGAAAGAGAGATGGGTGATGGAGGGAAAAATGAGTTACATATTAGGGATATTGTTACTGCTATAGTAAGGCATGGGGACTGGGACCATCCTACTTTCTCTCTCTCTCTCTCGCTCTCTCATGTAAGAGAATACTTGGAGAGCTCGTTCCTCCTCACATTGAAACCTGAACTGCATATTAAACCTTACACTGTCTCTCTCTGCCTCCCTCTCTCTCTCTGCCTGTCCATCTCTCTCTCTTTCTTTCTCTCTCTCTCTTTCTCTCTCTCTCTCTCTCTCTCTCTCTCTCTCTGTCTCTCTCTCTCTCTCTCTCTCTCTGTCCCTCTCTCTCTCTTTCTCTCTCTCTCCCCCCCCCCTCTCTCTCTCTCTCTCTCTCTCTCTCTCTCTCTCTTTCTGCCTCTTTCTCTGTCTCTCTCCCTCCCCCTGTTTCTGTCTCTCTCTGCCTCGCTCTCTCCCTGTCTCTATGGCTCTCTCTACCTCGCTCTCTCTTGCTCTCCCTATGTCTCTGGCTCTCTCTGCCTCGTGCTCTCTCTCTCTCTCCCTATGTCTCTGGTTCTCTCTGCCTTGCTCTCTCTCTCTCTCCCTATGTCTCTGGTTCTCTCTGCCTCGTGCTCTCTCTCTCTCCCTATGTCTGGCTCTCTGGCTCTTTCTCTCTCCCTGTCTCTTTCTGTCTCTCTTTCTCTGCTCTTTCTGTCTCTTTCTCTCTGCCTCTCTCTCTCTCCCTTTATCTGCCTCTTTCTCTATGCTGTCTCCCTGTCTCCGCCTCTTTCTCTCTCATGTCTCCCTGTCTCTCTGCCTCTCTCCCTCTCTTTCTGCCTCGCTCTCTCTCTCTCTCCCTTTCTCTCTGTCTCCCTCTGCATTGCTCCCTCCCTCTCTGCCTCGCTCTCTCTCTCCCTGTCTTTCTCTCTCTCTCTGTCTCTCTCCCTCCAACTGTATTCTCTTAGCTATTTTCTGTGTAGAGTGTAACCCTAATCTTGACCCATAGCCTTCAGATATGAACTGCTACAAAATATCTCCTGCTCACACAGGATGTTCCTCTCTTTCTTGTGTCTAGTTTTCTATTCCTTGCTCTGTCTCTCCCACACATTTTTCAGACTTTCTATCCAAATTTCTCTCCCTCCCTTTCTCACCCTCCCTTTCTCACTCATTCCCCCCGCCTCTCTCTTTCCTCTGTCTCTCTCTTTCATCTGTCTCTCTCTTTCCTCTGCCTCTCTCTTTCCTCTCTCTCTCTCTTTCCTCTGTCTCTCTCTTTCCTCTGTCTCTCTCTTTCCTCTGTCTCTCTCTTTCCTCTGTCTCTCTCTTTCCTCTGTCTCACTCATTCCCTCTGTCTCTCGCTTTCCTCTGTCTCTCTCTTTCCTCTGTCTCTCTCTTTCCTCTGTCTCTCTCTTTCCTCTGTCTCTCTCTTTCCTCTGTCTCTCTCTTTCCTCTGTCTCACTCATTCCCCCTGTCTTTCTCTTTCCTCTGTCTCTCTCTTTCCTCTGTCTCTCTCTTTCCTCTGTCTCTCTCTTTCCTTTGCCTCTCTCTTTCCTCTGCCTCTCTCTTTCCTCTGTCTCTCTCTTTCATCTGTCTCTCTCTTTCCTCTGCCTCTCTCTTTCCTCTCTCTCTCTCTTTCCTCTGTCTCTCTCTTTCCTCTGTCTCTCTCTTTCCTCTGTCTCTCTCTTTCCTCTGTCTCTCTCTTTCCTCTGTCTCACTCATTCCCTCTGTCTCTCTCTTTCCTCTGTCTCTCTCTTTCCTCTGTCTCTCTCTTTCCTCTGTCTCTCTCTTTCCTCTGTCTCTCTCTTTCCTCTGTCTCTCTCTTTCCTCTGTCTCACTCATTCCCCCTGTCTCTCTCTTTCCTCTGTCTCTCTCTTTCCTCTGTCTCTCTCTTTCCTCTGTCTCTCTCTTTCCTCTGTATCTCTCTTTCCTCTGTCTCACTCATTCCCTCTGCCTCTCTCTTTCCTCTGTCTCACTCATTCCCTCTGCCTCTCTCTTTCCTCTGTGTGTGGTGCTGGGGCCATCCCAAAGGCATCAACAGCTGGCCTCATCCTCTCTCTCTCTCTCTCTCTCTCTCTCTCTCTCTCTCTCTCTCTCTCTCTCTCTCTCTCTCTCTCTCTCTTTCTTGTAGCAGGAATGGCCAGTCTACTGCAGTATGGAAAATGAATAGAGGCAGCACTGTGGGCTGTAGTATGTATGTAGACTGAACAGACAGTGCATGGTTGGAGTATGAGTAGTACTCTATGACGGGTGTAGAAGTACTGTATGCCAGTGATGTGGAGAGGAAGTGTGTGTCTGTGTGCATCTGTAGGTGTGTGTGTGTGTGTGTGCATGTGTGTGTCTCAGGGTTAGCCCTTCAGTCTGTTTTGTGTTCGCTGAGGTGAACAGAGCATGCACACTATTGACTATTTAGCTAAACAGCTAATCCATACTGCCTGTCAGACACACACACACACACACACACACACACACACACACACACACACACACACACACACACACACACACACACACACACGTCATTGACAACTGACCTTTGCACACTGCTCGTGAGAAATTGGTTGTGGGATCAACTGACCAGCAGCCGCTGTCAATCAAGCGGTCCTGCTCGATACTCTCCCCTTCGTTCTGCTTCATTCCCTTATTCATGTTTTAATACGGGGACTGGGATTGGATGGAGGGATTGGGTAGGGAGGAAGGAAGGAAATAAATATATTGGGGAAGAGAGAGGTAGAAGATGAGAGGGAGAAGAGAGAGCCAGAGGTAAAAAGGAGAAGCATACATTGAAATGTAGAGGTGAGTCTAGTTCAAACATGCATGTGCACACACTTAACAGACAGTCATTCATACACGACACACACACACACACACACACACACACACACACACACACACACACACACACACACACAGTGATGATAGCCGTACCACATTGAGCCCTGGGCCTCAGAATGGTGGCAGACGCTGCCGTCTGTGTACCATGTGTACCGTGTACTGTGTACCGTGAATTTGTTTGCGTGTGTGTGTGGTCTGTCTGGTGTGTTAACATAAACTCTCTTTTAGCATCTCCAGGCCTTCATTCCGGAGCGAGTGTGCTTATGAAGTGGCTGTGTTGAGCGTAAGAATGATGATTTGAAACAGATCCTATAGGGTAGATTGAGTTATTTGGCAACTTTAAGTGACTTGAATGATACAAACCTTTTGAATGTCTTTAGAAATCAAATCTTATACGGGCTGCGTGGTGCGACTATAGGCTGTTGATTAGAGAAAGTAGCAAAAGAAGCTTGCGCTCTGGTCCTTGCCTCCAGGCTGGACAGTTGTTCTCTCATCAAGTGACAATATTATCACCCATCAGACTATTCTCAATTTGTCACGTTCTGACCTTAGTTCCTTTGTTATGTCTTTGTTTTAGGTTGGTTGGGGTGGGTAGTCTATGTTCTTTTTTCTATGTTTTCGGCCTAGTATGGTTCTCAATCAGAGGCAGGTGTCGTTCGTTGTCTCTGATTGAGAATCATACTTAGGTAGCCTTGTTTTCCCCATTTTGGGTGTTTAATTTTCTGTTTAGTGTTTTTCTGCACCTTACAGGACTGTTTCGTTTTTTTTTTCGTTTATTCACATTGTTGTTTTGTATTTCAGTGTTCCGTTATTAAAATCATGAACACGTACCACGCTGCGCTTTGGTCCACACCTTTTTCCACCTACAACAGCCGTTACACAATTTAATATTTTTCTTTACTAATATGTCAAATTAGTTTTGATTTAGAATGGCCATCATCAAATGGGCAGGAACAGGGGCAGGGGGGAAATCTGTGTGCACTCAAATAGGGAAAGGAGGCCGTGCGCTTCCCGCCGGTCTGTTTATCAATGATGCCGGGGAGGCTACTTCGTTTTTTTCATGATACTGTTTTGATGATAAGTATTTGATGTGATTTTCGATAGCATTTACATTGATGCCAGAGTGTTTAGAGAGACAATAGAGCCCTGAGTACCAGGCCATTTCGGACCTGATGGTAGTTAGTAGTGATGCACCGATATGACATTTTTGCCCGATACCGATATCCAATATTTTCCTTGCTGTAAAAACCCCTATACCGATAACCGGCCTTTTAAACATTCTAGTACAGTTAAATAGTTAACACACAGACTGCTGCGTCCATGTGTAAGGCACTGCATCTCAGTGCAAGAGGCGTCACTGGTTCGAATCCAGGCTGTATCACATCCGGCCGTGATAGAGAGTCCCATAGGGCGGTGTACAATTTACCTATCGTCGTTCGGGTTTGGCCGGGGTTGGCCGTCACTGTAAATAAGAATTTGTTCTTAACTGACTTACCTAGTTAAATAAAGGTTAGAAACACACACCACACTGACCAAAAAGTTATTTTGTTAGAATTATGTATGTCCCCATTACCAGTAAAACATAATCAAAACTTATTTCTTTCACTTACTTGCTGTGCTGTTTTGTCGTTCATTTGTCCAGTCATTTCATTCTCAACCAGGATTTCTATGGAACGCCATTTAGGTCTTTGCTATAGAACGCCTTTTGGGTCTTTGCTATGGAACGCCTTTTGGGTCTTTGCTATGGAACGCCTTTTGGGTCTTTGCTATGGAACGCCTTTTGGGTCTTGCGTGTCAAAAAATATACTATTTAACGTGTCAAATAACACTATTTGACCAATCAGGACCTGAATATGACTGCAGGTCACATAATAATTTAACGGGTTCATACATTTTTTACGTAGTTATTACACTATCACTCGTATTTCATATGTCATAACGATTCATCGATACGTATGCTATGATGCTGGTAGAGTTGTCTCACGCACCTACAGTGCTGGTCATAAAAAAAAGCTAGCTAGCTCATGGATGCAAACAATGTTCTTCACCAAAAACATAGCAAAACGACAATCGGTTTCAGTAGCTATATAGTTAGATAACTATATAGCTAGGTGTCAGCATCTAAAATAACCCTAATTTACAAAAGTTCGTATATGATTAATGGTGGTTGGACCCATCTATGTGAAGCTAGCCATAATAAGGATTAGCCACAATGGTGGACTTTGCGGTAAGCCTTCAACATAAAAGTATGGCATAATTCTACTATTTGTATTAATTTGCATTACTGTCAATGTCACTTTTATTTTGAAGGCTTACCGCAAATTCCACTTGTGTCTAATCCTTATTGTGGCTAGCTTCACAACACAACCCGGTGAGGTTGATCCTCACTAGCCAGATGAAGCTAGCTGCCTGCTTATAACATTAGCTTTGGGCAACAGGGTTAAGTAGCTGGCTAGCTATTTATTTTCATGAACTAAACGGTCACCTGGAATTTTACTGCGGTCATGACTCATGACTGCTGGTGTGGAGGTAATATGGTCACCGCAACAGCCATACATGTGAGTGTGTGTGTGTGTGTGTGTTTATGAGAGAGCAAAAGATACAGACAGAGGACAAAGACGTGTGTGTTTTTGTGTGTGTGTGTGTGTGTGTGTGTGTGTGGGTGGGCTGGAACAGTGTGTGTGTGTGTTTAGGCTGGAACAGTGTGTGTTGCCTCAACTGCTCAATTAGATCCTGTTTTCCTCCGACATGTATTTCCTCCATATTTCATGTGTAATATTTAACAACCTCAGCCCCCTCGGGACACAGGGGACCGGATGAGTGTCTGTGAGGCGTCTGCAGATCATACACACAAACAGTGCATGTATAGTGCACCCAAAGTGCAGAGAACACACACACACACACACACACACACACACACACACACACACACACACACACACAGTACACTGTATTAGAGTCATACTGCAGTGCACACGTTCACACTCTGTACATAGGCTTACTCTCTGTATGACACCCGTCAGCTATCCACATGTAGCGCTTCAATAAAGGTTGTAGGGTGCTCTACGTGTGACCCACACCCTCACACTGATCAGAGCACATTGCAATGAGGGCTCGTTGAAAATAATCGTACAATCAGACAAACTACCCTTTCATACATTCCAGTGCATATGCATGCATGCATAGGGGAGAGTGTGGTAACTTTGAGCCAAAAGGGTAAGTTGAGCCACCCCTTGTTTCTAGGAAACCAATACGGAAGATGAATCATTTGACCACATATTTTGGCAGAGGTCATCATTTCATGGCGTGTGTGAAGGGTGAAACCAACATGGAAAAAGTGGTAAGCAAGTTAGGTTGCCCAAAAATATTAATTTGTTTAGTTTGAGGTTTCATTATGTTTGTATCATTAAGTTAATTAACCAAAGTACACCATTTTAAGAATCTTCTATACATCAGTTTGAGTCCCTATAAGCTTCAATATGAGGTCCTAAACCAGTGGTCACCAACCAGTCGATTATGATCTCCAAGGCATTCCTAGTCGACCACCAAACATGTGTGTAAAAATACAACGATAAAGCCTTGCATTCCAATTTTCTCTTTTTTGTTTCCGCGCTGTTGGTCGGTAGGTGCACTTGATTCAGCAGCCCTAGCGCCGGGAAAGCAAAATCTTGAACCATTTGGTATGTCTGAAGGTAGATCTCCACATAGCTACCCGGCAGGCTCAGAGAGCAGATCAAATGCGCGGAGAGGCCTGCCGCTGGCCAATCAGATAGCTCAGATCACCGTGTATGCACAGTTTCCTCGAGTCACAAACTTGAAAGAAATTACACCATCAAATGCGCGTTCTCCCTACTTCCACTCACGCTACAACCAGCACTGCATCTGCGATTAATGAGCACGGCAAAGTCTTCTGACAAGCTTGCGTTGTTAACTTTCTCTGGTCACAGGAGTAACAACATGAATTGGTGCATGAGGCAGAAATAATGCAGTGCGACTTGAGTTTCGCCATCAGCTGGAAGACTGTGTCCCCTTTTCCCAGCGGAGGGAGGGAGAGAGGAGGGACAGTGAGTCAAATGAGAGGCAAAAAAAAGCAAATGATTATGCTCACTCAGCTGTACCTCACAAATCATACAACAAAGTATCTATTACCAGTGTGATCATATGCTTAACATTTTTAAATACAGCATAATTTCAAAAAGGTCTGATAAGAACAACATTGGCAGGGCAATTCAAGCATATAGCCAATATACCGTGATAATGTATTGGGCTTATAGCTGACTGCACAAACCTCATTGCTACAGAACTGTTTTTAATTGGTTAAGGTTACGTTCCTTAAGTCATGTTCAAAAAATAAGATCTGAGCGGTAGATCTCGGCTTGTATCTTGACAGAGTGATCTCGACTCAGAGAAGGTTGATGACCACTGTCCTTAACCTAGAACGTGCATCCTTGTAGCTGTGTGAGCTAATATAGTCAAATGTTTCTCCTTAGGGTAAGTTGAGCCAATGGAAGTGTTTTCTTCCCCGGCTTAATGCAAGGTATAATCGCTGGGATATGAGGTAACAACAGGGCCTGTGTTATGTTAAAATAGTTTTTTTTTTTTTTTAGGTACAATGTGTTTGCTAGGTGTTAAAGGGATATTTCGGGGATTTTGGCAATGAAGCTCTTTATCTACTTCCCCAGAGTCAGATGAATTTGTGGATACCATTTTTGTATGTCTCTGCGTGCAGTTTGAAGGAAATGGCTAATTAGCGTTGGTGCAGAGACTGAAAGTCTACGGTAACCGCTGGCAGGCTAAACTTCCTTCATACTGGACGCAGAGACATTCAAATGGTGTCGACGAGTTCATCTGACTCTGGGGAAGTCCCGGAGTATCCCTTTCAGCCTGTGTTAAAAGATGCTTAAAATGGTTAAGAGACAACAACAACAAAAAGCGATTGTGATTGTGTCGAATTGTGCCTGTGAAATAAAGATACACATGGTTTAAAAATGGCAGTGGTAACATTTCATTCAGTACAGAAATGTGTAGGCTGCTTAACTTACCCTGTCCTGCGGCTCAACTTACCCAATACCAGGGTAAGTTGTGCCAAGCGACCACTTTGTCTTCAAAACTGTAATGTTTACATTCATTCGGATTATTTCCAGGGACACACACAACATCCTGAAATACACTGAGTGTACAAAAAAATGATGAACTCCTGCTCTTTCCGCGACATAGGCTGACCCAGGTGAATCCAGGTGGAAGCTGGGATCCTTTATATATATGCCACCTGTTAAATCCACGTTGAGACATGGATTGTGTATGTGTGCCATTCAGAGGGTGAATGGACGAGACAAAAGATTTAAGTGCCTTTGACCGGGGTATGGTAGTGGTTTGTTTCAAGAACTGCAACGGTGCTGTGTTTTTCAGCTCAATAGTTTCCTGTGTGTATCAAGAATGTTCCAACACCCAAAGGACATCCAGCCAACTTGACACAACTGTGGCAAGCATTGGAGTCAACATGGGCCAGCATCCCTGTGGAAGGCTTTCGATACCTTGTAGAGTCCATGCCCCCAATGAATTGAGGCTGTCCTCAGGGCAATATTAGGAATGTGTTCGGTACACTCAGTCTATATGTAGATATCTTTGTTAGAAAGAATGATGTATTTCCCTTGACAGATTGATGCTGAATGTACAAAATGGCTCAATTTACCCTACTCTCCCCCACCCACCTACATACATACTGACAGAGAAATTAATTCATGCGTATTTCACACACATTATTACATATGAAATCACAGTACTGTACATCCCACACCCATAATAAGCATGAGTAAAATGCTCACATACACTTAACATACCCCTTTAAGTGTACACACACTCACATTCAATGGATCATGAAGATGGCGTACAGAGAGGAGACATGCTCCATGTCCTGTTAGCAGACAGAGAACAGTCTGTTACTTCTGGCCCTGCTCCACACATACACAGACACACACACACACTTCCTCGCTAATTCAATAGGAAAGAAAGAAAAAAGAGAGAGAATGACAAAGATGAGAGAGAGAGAGAGAGAGGCGCAGAGACAGAGAGCCTGTTCATTTGTTATTGGAAACAAACTGCTGTTAAAAGATTTCTTTGTTCCCCTTGCTTTAAGTAAATTCTCTCATTAAAAAACAGCAACAAACAAATCAGTATGACCCAGAGTGAGAGGAAGCAGGTCGCCAGGAACATGCTCACTCCACTCCCACCACATGCTGGGGAGAGATTCATTCGAGAGAGACAGGGAGAGATAAGTGGCTGTGCAAGTTCATCCAAAGACACATTATACACACTCAAATGATAATATAACACACCGGCTCGTATCCACTAACTATCGGACACAGCCTCCGATTTGAGTAGATAAGCATAAGCATGTACACGAGCACACACAGAGACAGAGACAGAAACACACACACACACACACACACAGTAGTTTCATCAGAAACTGGCTACGCTCCGTCAACAGGTGGAAAACAGCACAACATCGCAGTACAGCGGTGGCAAACGGAAAACAATGCACCCTTTCACTCCTCTAATTCTCTAGTGTGTGTGTGTACATTATGTGGTTGTGTATGCGGATTTTGTGTGGGAGGGTGCAATCTTCATTGTGTATGTATGTGCGCTTGCATATGTGTGTGTGAGCCTCTATTGAATAGCTGGTGGATGTTTGCCTTCAGTATGTGAATGTGTGTATAAGTAAGTAAGTGTGTGTGCATTTGTATGTATATTACCAGTCAAAAGTTTGGACACACCTACTCATTCAAGTTTTTTTTTGTGTTTTTTTTGTACTATTTTCTACATTGTAGAATAGTAGTGAAGACATCAAAACTATGAAATCACACATGGAATCTGTAGTAACCCAAAAAGGTTTAAACAAATCAAAATATGTTTGAGATTCTTCAAAGTAGCCACCCTTTGCCTTGATGACAGCATTTAAAACTCTGGGCATTCTCAACCAGCTTCATGAGGTAAACACCTGGAATGAATTTATTTCCTTCTTAATGCGTTTGAGACAATCAGTTGTGTTGTGACAGGGTAGGGGTGGTATACAGAAGATAGCCCTATTTGGTAAAAGAACAAGTCCATATTATGGAAAGAACAGCTCAAATAAGGAAAGAGAATTGACAGTCCATCATTACTTTAAGACACAAAGGTCAGTCAATCTGGAAAGTTTCAAGAACTTTGAATGTTTCTTCAAGTGCAGTCGCAAAAACCATCAAGCACTATGATGAAACTGGCTCTCATGAGGACCGCCACAGGAAAGGAAGACTCAGTTACCTCTGCTGCAGAGGATAAGTTCATTAGATTTGCCAGCCTCAGAAATTGCAGCCAAAATAATTGCTTCACAGAGTTCAAGTAACAGACATCAACTGTTCAGAGGAGACTGCGTGGATCAGGCCTTCATGGTCGAATTGCTGCAAACCGCTACTGAAGTATACATATAAGAAGAAGATACTTGCTTGGGCCACGAAACATGAGCAATGGACACATTAGACCGGTGGAAATCTGTCCTTTGGTCTGATGAGTCCAAATTTGAGATTGTTGGTTCCAACCACAGTGTCTTTGTGAAACGCAGAGGAGGTGAACGGATTATCGCCCCATGTGTCGTTTCCACCGTGAAGCATGGAGGAGGAGGTGTGATGATGCTTTGCTGGTGACACTGTCAGATGGTATGGGATATGTTGGACCGCAGATTGAATGAAAAGCAGCCAACAAGTGCTCAGCATATGTGGGATCTCCTTCAAGACTGTTGAAAAAGCATTCCTCATAAAGCTGGTTGAGAGAATGCCAAGAGTGTGCAAAGCTATCATCAAGGCAAAGGGTGGCTACTTTGAAGAATCTCAAATCTAAAATATATTTTGATTTGTTTAACACTTTTGGTTACTACATGATTCCATATGTGTTATTTCATAGTTGTGATGTCTTCACTATTATTCTACAATCTCAAAAATAGTACAAGACCCTTGAATAAGTCGTTGTGTCCAAACTTTTGACTGGTACTGTATGTATACATGTATACACCACAACCGTGAAAGGGACACTCATTCAACAGCTCGCCGATAAATCCACATCAACATCCCAATCAATGCAAACATCAGCAATGTTCACATGTTAAAACCCAGAGCGTGTATCTCATCACTCACAAGAGGGGTAAATAAACATTAGGTCTGTACAGTCAAGACCGAGACAGGCTAGATTAACGGCAGCTATATTTTACGCTGACGCCCCTTGGGCAGGTAAACAAGACCGTTGCCAGCAGGAGCGGAGGAGAGACGAGGCTACAGGAACTCTTTCATAAGAAACTTGTTTATGCTGTCTGTCTGTTGATGGCTCTTAGAGGAGTGAGAACCACGAGAACCATGATGGACCGTTAAACGGTTCCACTGGCTTTCATTCACGAGGTCGTTTTTGCTGGTTTTCAACGTGCTTCACATTTATGTGGTTGGGGGTGTGGGGAGTAGGACCAGGACGATACAGGTATTGCAATATTTTGTCTGCGGCAAACATGAAAATACAAAGCAGACCAAACTCGTTGGTCCTTTAAAAATCTGCTCTATGTAAAAAATATTGTGTCTTTTATACAGTAGCTTGGAGAATAAATCAATGTGACTAGATGACAACATATTGTGCTCTATAGTTCTAACATATTGTGTTCTATAGCTGTAACATATTGTGTTCTATAGTTGTAGCATATTGTGTTCTATAGTTCTCACATATTGTGTTCTATAGCTGTAACATATTGTGTTCTATAGTTCTAACATATTGTGTTCTATAGTTGTAGCATATTGTGTTCTATAGTTCTAACATATTGTGTTCTATAGCTGTAACATGTGTTCTATAGCTGTAACATATTGTGTTCTATAGCTGTAACATATTGTGTTCTATAGCTGTAACATATTGTGTGCTATAGTTCTAACATATTGTGTTCTATAGTTCTAACATATTGTGTATTTTATACAGTAGTTTGAAGAATAAATCAATGTGACTAGATGACAACATATTGTGTTCTATAGTTGTAACATATTGTGTTCTATAGCTGTAACATATTGTGTTCTATAGCTGTAACATATTGTGTTCTATAGCTGTAACATATTGTGTTCTATAGCTGTAACATATTGTGTTCTATAGCTGTAACATATTGTGTTCTATAGTTGTAGCATATTGTGTTCTATAGCTGTAGCATATTGTGTTCTATAGCTGTAGCATATTGTGTTCTATAGTTGTAGCATATTGTGTTCTATAGCTGTAGCATATTGTGTTCTATAGTTGTAGCATATTGTGTTCTATAGTTCTAACATATTGTGTTCTATAGTTCTAACATATTGTGTTCTATAGTTCTAACATATTGTGTTCTATAGTTGTAGCATATTGTGTTCTATAGTTCTAACATATTGTGTTCTATAGTTCTAACATATTGTGTTCTATAGTTCTAACATATTGTGTTCTATAGTTGTAACATATTGTGTTCTATAGCTGTAACATATTGTGTTCTATAGCTGTAACATATTGTGTTCTATAGTTGTAGCATATTGTGTTCTATAGTTCTAACATATTGTGTTCTATAGTTCTAACATATTGTGTCTTTTATACAGTAGCTTGGAGAATAAATCAATGTGACTAGATGACAACATATTGTGTTCTATAGTTGTAACATATTGTGTTCTATAGCTGTAACATATTGTGTTCTATAGCTGTAACATATTGTGTTCTATAGCTGTAACATATTGTGTTCTATAGCTGTAACATATTGTGTTCTATAGCTGTAACATATTGTGTTCTATAGCTGTAACATATTGTGTTCTATAGTTGTAGCATATTGTGTTCTATAGCTGTAGCATATTGTGTTCTATAGTTGTAGCATATTGTGTTCTATAGCTGTAGCATATTGTGTTCTATAGTTGTAGCATATTGTGTTCTATAGTTCTAACATATTGTGTTCTATAGTTCTAACATATTGTGTTCTATAGTTCTAACATATTGTGTTCTATAGTTGTAGCATATTGTGTTCTATAGTTCTAACATATTGTGTTCTATAGTTCTAACATATTGTGTTCTATAGTTCTAACATATTGTGTTCTATAGTTGTAACATATTGTGTTCTATAGCTGTAACATATTGTGTTCTATAGCTGTAACATGTTGTGTTCTATAGTTGTAGCATATTGTGTTCTATAGTTCTAACATATTGTGTTCTATAGCTGTAACATATTGTGTTCTATAGTTGTAACATATTGTGTTCTATAGTTGTCACATATTGTGTTCTATAATTGTAACATATTGTGTTATATGGTTGTAATATATTGTGTTCTATAGTTGTCACATATTGTGTTCTATAGTTGTCACATATTGTGTTATATGGTTGTAATATATTGTGTTCTATAGTTGTAGCATATTGTGTTCTATAGTTCTAACATATTGTGTTCTATAGCTGTAACATATTGTGTTCTATAGTTGTAACATATTGTGTTCTATAGTTGTCACATATTGTGTTCTATAATTGTAACATATTGTGTTATATGGTTGTAATATATTGTGTTCTATAGTTGTCACATATTGTGTTCTATAGTTGTCACATATTGTGTTATATGGTTGTAACATATTGTGTTCTATAGTTCTAACATATTGTGTTATATGGTTGTAATATATTGTGTTCTATAATTGTAACATATTGTGTTATATGGTTGTAATATATTGTGTTCTATAATTGTAACATATTGTGTTCTATAGCTGTAACATATTGTGTTCTATAATTGTAACATATTGTGTTATATGGTTGTAATATATTGTGTTCTATAGTTGTCACATATTGTGTTCTATAGTTGTCACATATTGTGTTATATGGTTGTAATATATTGTGTTCTATAGTTCTAACATATTGTGTTATATGGTTGTAATATATTGTGTTCTATAGTTCTAACATATTGTGTTATATGGTTGTAATATATTGTGTCTCTTATACAGTAGCTTGGAGAATAAATCAATGTGACTGGATGACAACATAATGATGTTTGTTTCCAATATTAGGGCTGTTTTCCTAAAGAAGTTAAAAACCGCTTCGTGTTTTGTTTCCTTGCCACGATACTAACGAGTATCGCAATACTGGTATCGTCCCAGCCCTATCGGGGAGGTCACCTGAACTACCTAGCTCAGAACTTTGAAGGACCCAACTAGGTGTTACATGGTACCCATTTTGCACCAGAATGTTCTCTACACATTCGATTGACACAGATGGTTGGGAACATAGGACTCTTTTAGTAGCTCTGTGGGACTTTCTTTTGCTCAGATATGCACTGATTTCAGGTCAGCTCTGTCCACCCCCATCATAACCTGAACAGTTAATTTAAACCCTTAACAACTCGTTTATGATCAGTTCTCTCTACCCACAGCCTTAACCCTCTCTATTATAAACATAACAACAAAACTGTCCCCATGCCAGTTCTTAATTTAACAACACAAAACCACACTCGCCTCAACCGTCAAATAGATGGGATGCTGGTGCCTGAGCTAATCATGGCCTTTCACACCCAAACCACTGTAGGAATGATATCCAATCAGATGCCAGAATGACCACATGCGTAAACATACATTGAGGGCAAATGTGTTGCTGGAATGAAGCAACCCATTGTAATGTGTCAAATCGTCATAATGCACGTCAAATACAGTTGGATTTGATTTGATTAAAAGCCATGAAGTCCATTCCACTGCTATCATCCCCATCTGCCTATACCAGAGAGGACAAAACATGGCACTTTTTGACCACCAACGCAATTATAACCACAATCCACGAACCTTAACAGAAACCATTTACCCTTACTTCTATATGAAATAATGGAAGAAAAAAAACAAATA